>NC_089261.1:1357500-1605000 GCF_963930625.1 Muntiacus reevesi | reverse complement strand
TAAAATTAGAAACCTAGCATTCTGTTCATGCTAAGTCAAACAAATGGAATCAAAATATAAATTTTATAGTTAGGCAAAAATTTGTAAGTTTTCTAAAGCATATATATTATACATATTTTTATCTATATATATAGATAGATATATACAAAAGCTTTTCTACTATACTTGATAAAGACTTGAGAAAGAACATAAAAAAAGATGGAAAAATTGGAAAACCTAAGCTAAATGAAATGGGAGCACTGAATATGAAATAGAAAAAGTGGAACAAACTAGATAAAAGTAAAAGATTACCAGTTGTTTTTAAACATGGCTGCTCGTTAGAAACATATCTGGAGCTCTGGTGAAGAAAGCAGTACCTGGGCATTTGTATTTTTTAAAAAATACCAAATGACTCTGCTATGCAGGATTTTAAAAAATGATTACAAGTTTTTCTATTAAATGGTAGTTTTGGTGATCTAGAGTTATATTATTTTTCTGTTTACCAACTGTGATACAATAGTATTACGTAACAGTTGCATAATCACAATAGTAAAAGATGTTTATCAGTTTTCATAATCAACAATCAGACAAAAAATAATTACAGTTGCAAGCCATAATGGAAACATGATTAACCTAACAATGTAAAATAATCACACACAAGTTGGGGGGGGTCCAGCAGAGGGTGTGGTGAGTGGGAGTGTATACATCCACATGTTTCGTCCACCCAGCCAGTCTGTGTCTTTTAGTTGGTGTGTTTAATCCATTTACGTTTAAGGTAATTATGGATATATATAATCCTATTACTGTTTTCGTAATTATTTTGGGTTTATTTTCTGTTGGGTTTATTTTTCCTTCTCATGTGTTTCCTGCCTAGAGAAGTTCCTTTAATATTTGTTGTAAGCTGGTTTGGTGCTGAATTCTCTTAACTTTTGTTGTCTGGAAAGCTTTTGATTTCTCCATCAAATCTGAGTGAGAGTCTTGCTGGGTAGAGTATTCTTGGTTGTAGGTTCTTCCCTTTTATCATTTTAAATATATTGTGCCATTCGCTTCTGATTTGTAGAGCTTCTGTTGAGAAATCAGCTGATAGCCTGACGGGAGTTCCCTTCTTTGTTATTTGTCATTTTTCCTTTGTCTCTTTTAATATTTTTATCTCTGTCTTTAATTTTTGTCAGTTTGATTACTATATGTCTCAGTGTGTTCCTCCTTGGGTTTATCCTGCCTGGGACTCTGTGCTTCCTGGACTGGGTTGACCATTTCCTTTTCCATGTTAGGAAAGTTTTCAGCTATTATCTCTTCAAATATCTTTCAGGTCCTTTCTGTTCTCCTTCTGGGGTCCCTGTAGTGCAAATGTTGGTGTGTTTAATGTCCCAGAGGTCTCTTAGGTTGTCTTCATTTCTTTCTGTTCTTTTTTCTATATTCTGTTCTATGGCAGTAATTTCTACCATTCTGTCTGCCATGTCATTTATCCATTTTCTGCCTCAATTATTCTGCTGTTGAGTCCTTCTAGTTTATTGTTCATCCTTTTTGTTCTTTAGTTCTTCTTGTTCTTTGGTAAGCATTTCCGGCATCTTCTCCATTGTTTTCCCCAGGTCCTGGATATCTTCACAATCATTATTCTGAATTCTTTTCTGGAAGGTTGCCTATCTCCATTTCATTTAGTTGTTTTTCTGGAGTTTTATCTTGTTCCTTCATCTGGGACATAACTTTCTGCTTTTTCATCCTGATTAATTTTCTGTACTGTGGTTTTTAGCCACTGTGGGACGGTGGTTTTTCTTGTTTCTTCTGTCTGCTCTCTGATGGAGGAGGCTAAGAGGCTTGTGTAAGCTTCATGATGGGAGGGACTGGCAGTGGGAAAACCTGGGTCTTGCTCTGGTGCGCAGGGCCTTGCTCAGCAAAGCTTTAATCCAGCTATCTGCGGGTGGATGGGGTGGTGCGCCCTCCTTGGTCTGTGTTTGGCCTGAGAGACCCAGCCGTGCGGCCTGCAGGGCTCTATGGTAAGGTTAATGGCGACCTCCAAGAGGGCTTATGCCAAGGGGGGACCTTCCCAGACTGCTGCGCCCAGGACCCCTGTCCCTCGGTGAGCTCCTTGACCCACGTCTCCACAGGAGACCCTCCGGCACCAGCAGGTAGTTTTGGCTCAGCCTCCTGTGCGGTCACTGCTCCTTTCTGCTGGGTCTCGGTGTGGGCAAGACTTTGTTTATGCCCTCCAAGACTGGAGTGTCTGTTTCCCCCAGTCCTGTGGAAGTCTTACAGTCAAATCCTGCTGGCCTTCAGGGTCAGATTCCCTGGGGACTCCCCTTGTTGGGTCCCCGGGCTGGGAGCCCAATGTGGGGTTCAGAGCTTTCACAGCAGTGGGAGAACTTCTTTGGTATTATTGTTTTCCAGTCTGTGGGTCACCCACTCAGTGGGTATGGGATGTGATTTTTATCATGATTGTGCCCCTCCCACCATCTCACTGCAGCTTCTTTGTATTTGGACATGGGGTATCTTTTCTGGGGGGTTCCAGCATCCTCCTGTCGATGGTTGTTTAACAGCTAGTTAAACAACTCTTGCAGGAGGAGGTGAGCACACATCTTTCTACTCTGCCATCTTCCATATAATAACCTTTCTTGATGCTTATTAATGTACTTCAGTAGGCAGCAAGATATAGTACTTGAAAACGAGGTGCCTCCATTCTAATAGGGAGCTAGAAACATAAGTATTCAGAATGTCCCTTGGTCACTGCTATGGAAGTTTTAAGAAAAGATGATTAATATGCTCAGATCTATTAATTAGATAAATCATGGATCTGTGCAAAGGGTAAGTAGGGTGAGTAACTAGAAGTAAAGGCTTCCAGTCTGCAGCTTAAGCTGAGAAGTGACAAAACCCTGATCTAAGGAGGTGGAGAGATTAAATTCAGAAGCTACTGTGGAAATAAAAATCAAAGAGATTTGTGTTCACTCAAATGGCGTATGGAAGATAGGGACATTCAAGATGAGTAGGCTTCTTTCTTGAGCCTTGGCTTAATGGTGACACCATTTAGGAAGCAGGAGCCATGAATGAAAAAGCAAATTTGGAAATTTAGATGCTCATGGATCTTCCAAAGATGGCTCCCTCTGAACAGTTGGAAAGTTGGGTCTGGGGCCTAAGCATTAGAACTGGGACTAGAGCGAGTGAAAGTCAGAGGTCTAATAAGCACAGTGATTGTTGAATCCATGGCATAGAAGAGATCACCCAGAGACAGGACGCAGAGAAATGAGAGGTAGAAAGTGGTGAGACAGAAAGTTCAGGGGAATTGGAGGAGATGCAGAAAGGAGCAGGTCATCTGAGGTCGAGTGCTGGCGGCAGTTAATGTTGCAGTGGCGTCAGCTCACAAGCGTGTATCGAACTCAGGAAAGTATTAAAATGGGCTGAGCTGGTCCCTGGTAGGAGTTCAGTGTATAGTGGCCAAAATGGATTGAGTAGGGGAACAGAAGGGCCAACAGTGAGGATAAAATGTGAATATGCTTGGAGTGACAGGAAGGAGAGAGGATAGTTTATTGTTTGAGGATGAGATACGGCTTTTGTTTTGTTTTTTTAAATGAAGGTGTTTTGAACGTTTTTTTGTGACGAGAGGGAAAGGACCTGGGAGAGGGAGAAGACGGTGGCAATTGCGTGCTGCTTCTAAGGTGCTTCAGTCGTGTCCGACTTGTTTGCAGCCCCATGGACTAGCCTGCCAGGCTCCTCTGTCCATGCGGTTCCAGCAAGAGTACTGAGTTGGGTTCCTTTTCCTCCTCTAAGAGATCTTCCCCACCCAGTGGTTGAACCCACGGTTCCCAAGTCTGCTGCAGTGACAGGTTCTTGACTACTAGCGCCACCTGGGAGGCCCGTCAATTGTGTGCTAGGTGGCCCTTTACACATTCTTTCAATCCATTCTCATAATCTTCTTGAAGTGGGGCCTCCCATCCACGTGACGTCTGAGGCTCGGCTCAGTCAACGAAATTGACCAGAGGGGTGAAGGTTTGTTTGACTGCAAAGACCAGACTCCACCACCACATGTTACTCATTCTACACTCTTACTCCCCTCTGTATAATCTGTTGGTCTGGGTGAAGAAGGGAGTGGGAAGGAATGGGGCCACGGTCACTGTGTCAAGACGACCCGGGGTGCAGTGGGGGCACCATCTCCATGACAGGAGGCGGGGTGCGAGCAAGAGCCTGCGCAGAGCGAGGCCTGAGGGTGACATGCAGAAGCTGAGTGACTCAGCGAGCCTCAGTGGTCTTCTCTTACGAGGGAGGGGCAGGGAAGGACCCTGAGGTCAGACACACTTGCTCGATGATTGACAATTAGAAATTATAGCTGAATAGCTGTGTTTAAGATGCTTTGGTTAAAAAAAGGTAAACTTGGTTAAAAGATATCACAGATTCTTAAAAAAAAACACCTGTCTGAAGTTGCTTTCACTTTCTTGGGATTTAAAAAAAGGAGAAGACAAGAGAGAGCCAAGTTAATACTAAAAAAAAGAAGTCCCTTTAAAAGGGTAGGGAGAATTGAGAGGTGAGTATATTATGAAGGAAGTCTGTGAAAGTATTTTTATGTTTATATAAAGCTCCAGTGCCTAAAGAATAAGGGTAAGATATGAAAGAACTCCAGACCCTTGGGATGAATCAGAGGACTCAAGGCCTCGGATGCAGCAGAGAGGGCTTTGAGCCTTGGGGTGGAGAGCCCTGCCTCAGTGCCTGGCCTGTCAGCAGGCAGCTCCCGCCGTCTCACGAGGTCTGTTTCCTCAGCTGCACCAGCTGCGGGCTGCTCTGTGATCTTACAGAGCCTGGCGCTGGCCTCAGCGGCTGCGACACGGAGGCGGTGCGAGCACAGGCGGCGCTCAGGCAAGCCTCCCTGCCTCACGCCCGAGCTGTGGGGCCAGAGGCAAGTCACCAGCCTCCCTGGCCTCCGTTTCCTCATCTGTAGACTAGGAATACTCCTAGCAACACCCCCACCGGGAAGCTGGGAAGATTGATTGAAAACAGTCTGCAAGTGCTGCGGCGCCCGGCAGCAGCAAGTTCTAGATAAACACAAGTTGCTGCAATCCTGGGCGCTGTCACTCTGACGCCCTTTCGCAGCACTGAGAGCGCACACCACTTGCACCTACATCTCCAGGGAACAGAAGAAGCTAAACGGAGGTAACCGATCGGACTCTGCCAGGTTCCCCTTTGGGAAAGGAATGAAAGGAATCTGCAAAGACTTGAGCTGTCGGGACCTCTGGGCTATGATTCAGCCACAGTCCACTCTCAGAATTTTCCCACAGCTCAGTGGAAAGTCACTGAAGGCTTCATGAAAGCAGTGCCGCCGCCCCCTGTGTTTCCCTGCTAGGAGGCCCCGCTGACCCTGGAGTCCGAGTCTGCTGGTATCCCAGCAGGGGTGAGAGTTGAGCAGCCTGCTGCACTCAGCGTCTGCAGCCCTGAATGTCCGCCGTGCTGCAGACTCCCGCCTGTGGTTTGTTGTCAACCCAGAGGTGGGGCATACGGAAGGGAAGTTTGGGGCCCAGATTATTTTTCTAGGTGGGCACAGTGACATAGTAACTGTCAGGTTACTTTGGAATTCAGGATCTCACATCTCCACTGTCCATGCTATTCCCTGCCTCTTTCTGTGGGTAAACTTAAGATTATGGATGTGACCTCAGAAGATAGCATACATTAGTGATAGTCAACAAGATTTTCATGTTTTCTCAAATTACCACAACAGAACCTTCACCTGTTTGTAACTGGCTGTAGTTTAAATGGGATTCCCTGGTGGCTCAGATGGTAAAGCGTCTGCCCATGATGCAGGAGACCCCGGTTCAATCCCTGGGTTGGGAAGATCCCCTGGAGAAAGAAACTCCAGTACTCTTGCCTAGAAAATTTCATGGATGGAGGCGCCTGGTGGGCTACAGTCCATAGGGTCGCAAAGAGTCGGACACGACTGAGCGACTTCACACACTCACTCACAGTTTAGACAGAAATGGAAACATCTATACATTTGCTTTTAGTCCTGACATCTTTTGAAATCTTTTTAGATCACTTTCCCAAATTTGAATTCAGCGTCTCTTTAATGGACTGAATGTCTCTCAAGCTTCCCGTTCTTAGCCTTGCAGAGGAGACTAGTTTCTTGAGCACCACGATGTTCAAGTAACAGTTGCTGATCTGAGCCCATGCTTCTTTTCTTTCTCATGGTTCCCTTTTCAAGAGCAGGCAGGCCTTGATACTCCCTCACATCGAGGTTTATTCAGTATACGAACAGAATTTGAAGCCTAGGCCTCTTGTCTAGGTATGAACTCCCTTTATGGCCGACCCCAGACTTGACACTGGGTGCCACTCACAGTCAGACGTTGGTTGTCACACACACCTCTTGACAGCATTTTAGTGACTCTGGTACCTCCAAGCTGAAAAAGTCTGCCTTTGGCCTCATGACTTCTCTGTGTATCCTTTTGTCTTTAAGTAGATCATAGGGGTCCCTGCCCTTTGCAGAACAGTTGACTTCATGGTACTTGAAATGCCATATAATTTACAGCATTTTTAGATAAATTGACGCGCAGAGGCTTCCCTGGTGGCTCAGTGGTAAAGAAGCCGCCTGCCAATGCAGGAGACATGGGTTTGATCCTTGGTTTGGAAAGATCCCACATACCGTGGAGCAGCTAAGCCTGTGGGCCACAACTACTGAGCCTGTTCTGTAAAACCCAGGACCTGCAGCTTCTGAGCTGTGCTCCACAGCAGGAGAGGAGCACCCGCTCTCCACAACCAGACAACCGCCCACACAGCAGCAGAGACCCAGCACAGCCGATAAATAAATAAGTAAAATTAGTTTTTAAAAACTGAGGCCCAGAAAAGGTAATGACTTGTCCAGATTCGTATAAGCCCTTCTCAACAGGGTTCAAGCCCAGAATGCTGACTTCTCTAAATCCTGCACCATACTGATTGTGTTAACTAGCAAGCATCTTTTAAAGGAGAGGTTAAGCTGAGTGGAGGGAATGAGACCCTTCATGAAGAAAGGACAGAGCTGAAGGAGGTTAGAGCCCAGGCAGGGGTAGGGCACTGTGTAGGCAGAAGGCCCGGGGAAGCAGTGGGTGCCAGGTTGCGGGTGGAGCAGGCGGCCCCCCGGGTGAGAACAGCACGCAGAGTGAGCTGGGAGACCTCCACAGCACACTTGGCCCGCTTGGAAACGCTCACCCGGCCAAGCAGATACAGCTGCCCATCCGGATCTTATTATTTCCACAGCTGTGATTTAACTGCTGCTTATCTTTCCTCTAGGAGATTCCTTGGAATGAAACCAATGGGAGATGAGGGATTGGAGGAGTCTCATCAGAGCAGATGGGCCAGCAGCAGCCAGAAAGCTTGTTGCCTTTGGCCGAGAGCACCATCCTGGATCTGGACGCCTTGTGAGTAAAGCCCAGCAGGCTCAGCCCCCAGCCCCAGCGAAGCCGTCCCGCTGCTTCTTGAAGAAGGACCTCATGTGCTCTCACGTCTTCCCTCCCCTCACGCTGATGCTGAGAATCACGTTCTCAGAGAACTCGGCCGTCTGAGCTGTGGTGCCGGCAGCACCCAGCTGGATTGCTTCTTAGTGCTGTTGGTCCTTGGGTATATTTAGAAGTTTGCTGCACGCAAGGTCAGGAGACTGGGTTCTGGTTCTGGCTGAGCCACCCATTTTCCTTGGGACCTTAGGCAAATTGCTCCTCCTCAGGCCACTGTTTTCTCACCTGAAAGCTTGTTTATAGTAAATTATCTCTGTTTGTGAAATGGTCACTGTTATCTACCAGACTTAATCTCATAAGTACTGTTATTGTCCCCTGTTAGAGATAGGAAACTGAGGCTTGGAATTCTCCTACCCTGACCATCTTATTTCAATTGCCAACCCCTGGCAACCCACTCCAGTACTGTTGCCTGGAAAATCCCATGGACAGAGGAGCCTGATAGGCTACAGTCCATGGGGTAGCAAAGAGGTGGACACAGCTGAGCGACCTCACCCTGGCCGAGATCTTCCCTGTAGCTCAGATGGTAAGCAATCTGCCTGCAATGCAGGAGACCTGGGTTCGATCCCTGGGTCAGGAAGATCCTCTGGAGAAGGGAATGATAATCCACTCCAGTATACTTGCCTGGAGAATCCCATGGACAGAGGAGCCTGACGGGCTACAGTTCGTGGGGTCGCAAAGAGTCGAACGGGACTGAGCAACTAACCCACACCCACACACCCTGGCCGAAGAATCGATGCTTTTGAACTGTGGTGTTGGAGAAAACTCTTGAGAGTCCCTTAGACTACAAGGAGATCCAAACAGTCAATCCTAAAGGAAATCGGTCCTGAATATTCATTGGAAGGACTGATGCTGAAGCATGTGAAGAGCTGACTCATTTGAAAAGACCCTGATGCTGGGAAAGATTGAAGGCGGGAGGAGAAGGGGATGACAGAGGATGAGATGGCTGGATGGCGTCACTGACCCGATGGACTTGAGTTTGAGTAAACTCCAGGAGTTGGTGATGGACAGGGAGGCCTGGCGGGCTGCAGTTCATGGGGTCAGAAAGAGTCAGACATGACTGAGCGACTGAACTGAACTGAACCCTGACCAGCACTCCTTTCTCTCCCTTATTTTAGCCATAACGTTTCTTACCACCTGAAATATTATATATTTTACCTTTTTGTTTTCCCGCTCCCTCTGCAAGCTCCCTTAGGGAATGGATTTTGTTTTGTTGTTGTTATGATGCATTTTCTGTGTTCCCAGAGCCTAAAAGAATGCCTGGCACACAGTAGCCACTCAAATACTGGTTGAATGAAAAAAAATGAATGAATGAATTCTTGGTAGGAGTATCAATTGGTAGACTCTAGAAAGATAAATATAGCAATGTTAATATTTAGCATGCATTAACCTTTTGAACCTGTAATACCAGAGCTAGGAATTTATCCTGTTGATGACATATTCATGCCTGTGTCTAAAGCCATATGTGCAAAGACGTTTCCTGCAACAGTGCCATAGGAAAAGGCTGGAAGCAGTCAAGCTGTTAACACTGAGGGGACTCATTAAACAAATTGTGACAGTCCTCTGCGGTGGAGCTCTGCGCAGAAGTGGGGAGGAGTGAAGTAGATCTGCGCGTGCTAATATGCAACAGCCTGAGGTATGCTAGTGAGTGAAATAAAGCAGAGTCCAGAACACAGCGTCACTTTCTTTTAATTTGCATTAAAAAGAAAAAGATATGATTTAAAAATAGATTTGTTTATGTCTGTACTGTTTCTAGAAGGAGAAACACAAAATAGTTGCCCCTGGGGAGAAATCGTTGCCCCAATCAGTTGGATTGAATACCTTTTTTTCCCAAGATTTATTTATTTATTTATTGGCTGCGGTGAGTCTTCGTTGCTTTAAGCAGGCTTTTTCTAGTTGTGTCCAGTTGTGGCAAGTGGGGGCTGCCCTTCACTGCGGTGTGCGGGCTTCTCATTGCGGCGGCTCCTCTTATTGAGGAGCAGCGGCTCTGAGTGCCTGGCTTCAGGAGCTGGGGCACGCGGGCTTGGTCACTCCATGGCATGTGGGGTCTTCTCGGACCAGGGATTGAACCTGCGTCGCTTGCGTTGCCAGGCAGATTCCTTAACCACGGGACCACCAGGGAAGCCGTTAGAATACATTCTCACAGTATGCTCTTTTTTAAAGGTTTTTTTTTTAAAAGCAGTTTCATTGAAATACAATTCACTTATCATAAATTAATCCATTTAAAGTGTATAATTCAGTGAGTTTTGCAGTATGACACTCTTAATTTTTAATAAATTGTGGTAAATATATATGACATAAAACTTGCCATTTTAAGCTATACAGTTGAGTGGCATTAACTACATTCACAGTGCCGTGCAGCCGTCCCCACTGTCTATTTCTGAAACTCTTAGCCTCAAACAGAAACTCGGTAACTGTCTTAGTACACTCGTTTGTAGTATTTGATTTTTTTTAAATTGAAGTGTGGTTGATTTATAATATTAGTTTCAGTTATACGACATAGTGATTCAGTATTCTTATACATCAAGCTCCATTTAAAGTTATTACAAAATAGTGAATGCGTTTCTTTGTGCCGCATGCTATGCCTTTGCTCCTCCTCTGTTTCATGCACAGCATAGCGGCCTGCGCCTCTTAGCGCCACGGCCCTGTCTTCCCTCCCCCCTTCCCTCCTCCCGTCGGTAACCACAGCTTGTTCTCTACACCTGTGAGTCTGTTTCTGTTTTGTTATATGCCTTTCTTTATTTTTTGGACTCTACCTGTAAGTGATAACATAGACTAGTTGTCTTTTTCTGTCTGAGCTATTTCACTAAGCATAATACTCTCTAGGTCCATACACATTGTTGCAAATGGCAGAATTTCATTCTTTTTATGGCTGAGTAATGTACTATTTTATATACACTCACACACACACCACGTCTTCTTTATCCGTTCATCTGTTGATAGATGCTTACATTGCTTCCATATCTTTTCTGTTGTAAATAACGCTGCTATAAACACTGGGGTGTTACGTGTATTTTTGAGTTAGTTCACCCTCTTCATGGACGTACCCAGGAGTGGCGTTGCCGGATCATATGGTAGTTCTGCTGTTAGTGTTCTGAGGAATCTCCACCCTGTTTTCCACAGTGGCTACACCAAGCTACATAGGGCTCCCTTTTCTCTGCATCCTTACCAACATTTGTTACTTGTGTCTTCTTTGACGATAGCCATTCCGACAGGTGTGAGGTGATACTTCATTATGATTTTACTGTGTGTTTCTCTGACGCTTAGTGATGTTGAGCATCTTTTCATGTTGGCCATCTATATGTCCTCTTTGGAACAGTGTCTATTCAGGTCTTCTGCCCATTTCTCAATAGTGTTGTTTGTTTTTTAAGAGCAATATTTATTTATTTGGTCGCATCAGGTCTTAACTGTGCATGCGGGACCTAGCTCCCCGACAAGGGATCAAACCTGAGTCCCCTACATTGGGAGCACGAAGTCTGAGCAGTTGGACCAACAGGGAAGTCCCTGGTTTTTTGTTTTGTTTTTTTAAATATTGTATGAAGTGTTTATGTATGTTGGATATTAACCGCAACTGGTCATATAATTATAACTTGGGAATGTTTTCTCCCATTTAGTAAGTTGTCTTTTCATTTGTCAGCGCTTTCCTTTGTTGTGTAAAAGTTCTCAAGTTTAATTAGGTGTCATTTGTTTATTTTCAGTTTTATTTCTTTTGCCTTAGGGGACAGGTCCAAAGAAATGTTGCTATGATTTATGTCAGAGTGTTCTGTCTGTGCTCCTTTAGGAGTTTTATGGTTTCAGACCTTAGGTCTTTAACCCACTTTGAGTTTACATTTGTAAACGATGTAAGGAAATGTTCTAGCCTCACTCTGTTGCCTGTGGCGGTCCCGTTTCCCAGGCAGCGCTTCTTGCAGAGACTGTCCTTCCCTGCCGTGCACTCTGCCGCCTCTGCTGCGGATGAACCGGCCACGCTTGTGCGGGTCTGTTTCTGGGCCCTCCATTCCGTTCCGGCGATCTGTGCGTCTGTTTGGTGCCGGTCTGTGTTGGTGACTGTGGCTTTATAGTATAATCTGAAGTCGGGGAGTGTGATGCCTCCCGTTTTTTCTTTTGTTCTCTCACTAGTAGTGAAATTTACTTTGTTATTAAAAAAGAAAAAAATTCCCAGCAAACAAAAGTGCAGGGCTGTATAGCTTTACCAGTGGAAGTCTACCAAACATAAAGAAGAGTTAATATCTATTCTTCTCAGACGGTTCCAAAAAGCTGGAGAGGCTAGAATCCTGCCAAATTCATCCTACAAGATCTCCATTACTAAAACCAGAAAAAGACAATACAAAAAAGGAAAATTACAGGCCAAAATCTCTAATGAACATAAATACAAAACCCTCAATAAAACATCAACAAACTGAGTTTAATCATATACACAAGAATAAAATTTTAGCCATCTTTCTGGGTAAGGGATGTGGATACCATCTAACCCCTTCATTTTACGGATGAGAGGCAGACTCTCAGAGGTAAGGTGGCTGCCCCAAGTCAGGAGGCTCGTCAGTAGCGGTCCTCCCAGTCCGAGGGACGTGGTCAGAGTAGGTCACAGAAGGGCCTCTGGCTCCTTGGCCGAAGGTGGGGCTTGTACCTCTGCTGACCCAGAGAGGGTTTGGGAGTCCCCCACGGGAGGTCTCTCTTGCGTGTCCTGTGTGCCCGTCCCTCTAGCAGTGGGGAGTGGGGCCCCTGCATCCTGCTAACCGTGTTTCTGTGTGTCTCAAAGTATGCGCGAATCTTCAGGGCCCATCCAAATCCCCACTTGATTCTTAACTCTTAGAAACATTGTTATTTAAAGCATATAGTCAGCAGTCAGAGAATGGTGTGGGACATTCAACAGCTGTGTCAGTTTATGGGTTCCTTCTGCCCACTAGTGTGAGCGCTAGGAAGGCAGGAGCTGGCGGCTGATTCACTGCAGTATGTGCCCAATTGATGGGCGATGGTTGATTGGGTTAGTTGAGCTGTGCTGTTCGGGGGGAAGAAGAAAAGCTACGGTACGAGATGTGAGTTGCTCAGAGTTTCTCCATGCCGTCCTGCAGAGACGCCTGTTGGGTCTCAGAACGCTGGGACTGACAGCGGTTGTGACTGTCCCCCAGTCACTGGGAACCACGTATGAATCTTCCTTTGTTGTACTTACATGGTGTTAGTGACACCCTCATTCACACGACTGATTACAGCTCATCTTCTCTCTCCTCTTCTCTTCTGCCTCGCCATCTGTCTCAGCAACCCAGCCTGGTAAACAGTCGGTGCTCAGTCGGTACTTGCTGAAGGCATGGATGAAGGGACAGACCAACTTGTCTTATAGACGAAGCCGCAGAGGCCCAGGGCGGTCCGGCTTCTCGGTGACACAGCTGGGACAAGCAGTCAGGTCTCCTGGGTCTCGGGCGGGTCCGCATCCCCCCCGCTTTCCTTTGTGTTCGGTCAGCATTGGGGTCTAGTCCAACCTGCTTGTTTCCAGAAGGGAAACTGAGAGCCAGAGAGGGGAAAGACTCGCCCACGGTCACAGAAGACGACCATGACAGAGCCGGGCCTAGAACCGAAACCTCTTGCCTCCCAAGCCAGCGCTCTTTCCCTGTAAGGCGCAGGGAGGCGAGCTGGATCGGGCTGACCGCCAAGCCCCTGTGGAGGTCACACAGCCGGGCGGCTCTCAGAGCTCCTTGTCTATTCTTAGCCTGAACTTTCAGTGACTTGGGTCTGCAGCGGCTTCCCCCCCTTTTCCTCTGCGCTTGTTTTTCTGTGTATGTGTGGTACGGGTTCTTAAACAAGGGGTGCTACGTGGAGGAAGTGGGCTTCAGCGCCGTCCTGCCACAGGGGCTCTGAGAGGAATAAACGTGAGAGGGGCCCTGAGAAAGCAATCCGCTTCTCCTCTCTGAAGTGACCCCAGAGCCGCCCTCTCTGCTGCCTCTCACAACTGTCAGCGCAAGGCTGAACTCCTCGCACAAGGAGGAGGAAATGGCCAGAAGGAATTTACAAAGAGGGCTGAGTGTTAGTACTGGCCGCTGATGCCTCACATGATGAAGACTGAAAACGCGCTCCTCCGAAGCCATAGTCCCTTTTCTAACTTCCACCTCAGTTTCCCACTGCCGCGTCATTTATGTCAGCCATCAAGCATGAACCAAGAGCCGCTTTCTGCACAAATTCCCAAACCCCTTTCTCTCCTTTGCCAAATACTTGCTCTGAACAGGGACACACAAGAAATTTAGGCAACTACTGACTTTGCGTTGCTGGAAAGGACCAGAAACCCAGAGGATAGAAGGTAATCAGCGCCGCAGAGGAACAGAGTGACCGGTGAGGACAGCTCCGCACGTTCAGAGGAGGCAGAAGCCGCTCTGGGCGGGCCCGGGTGAGAGAAGCCGCGGGCGGCGGCAGTTTGAACCAGGTCTGGTGTGTGAGTTGTCTGTTGCCGTGTAACAAATTACCTCAAAACCTAGTGGCTTAGAGCAAAAGCGTTTATTATCTCACAGTTTCTGTGGGTGAAGAATCGGATCCAGCTTAGCAGGATGACTCTGGCTCAAGGTGTTCTGGGAGGTTGCGGTCAAGCTCCTGGCCTAAAGGCTCGCCAGAACGTAGAGGGGAACCCAGTTTCAAGCTCACCGAACTGGTCGTTGGCAGACCCATCCCTCGTGACACAGGCTTCTCTACACGACGGCTTCCACCCTTGGAGCTGGCTTCCCCCAGGGTGAGAGATTTAAGACAGCAAGAGTGACTTAAGACGTGCACCACGGCCCTTTGGAAACCTGATCTTAGAAGCACTCTCCCTCACTTCACTTCCGCTGACTCTTCACTGGAGGCAAGTCAGGAGGCTCAGCCCCCCAAGAGACGGAGGTCACTGGGGGCCGTGTCAGGGGCTGCCTCCCCCAGCCCTGCTGGATGGACAGGATTTAACTGAGGTGCAGACAGCATTTCAGGTGGAAATAAGAGTGTGAGCACAGAGGTCCAGAGGTCTGAGTGCGGCGACTCGGTTGGAGCAAAGAGCTTATGTAGGAGTGTGGGCAGTAACTGGAGACGTCGTCTGGGCCCAGAGTGAACTGGGTTTAAAAAACATAGCAGGCCGCAGAGTTTTACTTCCGTCCTTGGGCGCTTGTCTCTACCGCCCCACTCCACGCTGAGCTCTGTGCGTTTGGGAACTACTCCTGTTTCATTCTCAGTACGTCTCTGATTTACAGCAGAAGTTGGCAAGTGGTGGTGATCAGGAAGACTTAATGAATAAACCCCGTGAAGTCGCTGTGTCAGGAGAATGTGCAGTGCCAGATCTGTTGTCTTCATCCTTTAAGGATTCAACAGGATCACGTGCAGAGCTCCCGATCAAGATTCAAACCCTGTCCCTTATTCCTGAAGTCCCACGGCTGAGATTCACAGCACACAGCCAGGAGGAGAGCCGGGCTTTGGACTACAGTCCGTGCGGTCGCAGAGAGTCAGACACAGCTTAGCGACTGAACAAGCTCTTTCATCAAACCTGATCATCCTGTTGAGCCTCAGAGTCTTGGCGCCTGGGCAGGAGAGGACCAGCTTGGTGTCTAGGGGCAGGCACAGCCGGTCCCCCTCAGCAGCGCGGGAGCGAGACGAGAGCAGCACAGCCGGCTGGGCAGGCTCCTCACACTGGCGCTGACCACTTGCCACGCCACCTCCCCCCGTGGCTGGCTGGAATGCCTCTCCGAGCTGCCTTCGTGCATTGCCCTCGGTGTGAAGGGAGAGAGAGCCTATTCTGCGGGAAGGAGTAGAGGAGACAAAACTATCAGGTGGAGTGTGTGTTTGGGGCCGCCCCAGTCTGGGAGCTTAACCAGTAGAAGCGCCTTTCTCGCAGTTCTGGAGGCTACAGGCCGGCAGGGTGGGTTTCTCCTGAGGCCCTTCTCTGCGCCTTTTGATGGTTGTCCTCCCGTCTGCAGGCCTTTCTTCTCTGCTCACACCCCTGTGTCTTTTCCTCATCTTACAAAGTCACCAGTCCTGTTGGATTAGGGCCCCACATTCATAACCTCATTTAACCTTAGCAACCTTGCTAAAGGCTTGTCTCCACATACAGTCACACGGGGGTTAGGGCTTCCTCATACAAGGGAGAAGGACCCAGTTCATTCCGTAACGGGGGCCAAAGTTTATTGCACGCGCGCCTTACGTCCTGTCACCCGTATTCTTCTAAGGGAGTGAGAGCCTCCCGTTTGCAGAGATGGTGATCGATCATTCTTTTTCCCCCAAGGCTTTCCTTCTATTTATTTTTAAATCTGTTTCCTTGGCTGTGCTGGGTGCTCGTCGCTGCGCACGGGCCTCTCTGACTGTGGTGGGGCAGGGCTACCCCCGATTCGTGCTGCGCGGCTTCTCGCTGTGGGGGCGCCTCTCCTCGCTGGGCACGGGTGCCAGGGCGCGCGGGCCTCGGCGGCGCGTCAGTGGGCTCGGTAGCTGCGGCCCGCGGGCCTCGTTGCTCTGTGGCATACGCGGGCTTCCTGCATCAGGAACCGAACCTGGGCCCCCTGCCTTGGCAGGTGGGCTCTTGCCCGCTGCACCACCAGGGAAATCCTGACCCCTGACTGCTAAAGGCACTTCACAGCCACCGTCCCCGTGACGCCACAGGAATCTCCCGGTTAGCAGAGATGATGTCATCTCTTGTCCACAGAAGGGGAAGCCAAACCAGGAGGGTTCCCAGGCTCCCCCCCAGTTACACAGTGTCTAGAATCTGGTTTCCGGATCCTGGGCCTCTCTCTCTGCCCTGCCTTGGTGTAATCTGCTCTTGACCACTTGGGACCACCCCCTTAGCACCCTGACCTAGATTCTGACTGCCCGCTTCTTCCTCCCGCACGCTCCATCAGAACCTGACCCCCCCCCAAGTCCTTCCGTTTGATTTTCAAAGCAACAAGTAGCTGACTGAAGAAAACTGTCAAGAATCCATGCTGATTTGTTGGTGCAAGCTTACCCAGGAGGGATCCTAGCCAAACAGGTCAACAATCTGTGATGCTCTACAGCTTGTAAAACACTTTCCTCACATACCATAGCTAGCTTCCTTCCACTATAACAAGGATTCTCTGAGGTGGATGCTACTCCTATCCATACTCTCAGACTCAGAGACGGGAGTTAGCCCCGAATCTCGCAGGCAAGTGCAGAGGCTGGGCTTGAAGCAAACACCGTGAGCTCTCTTCTCCGCCGCCCTCCGCCTCCAAAGTCTGCCAGATCGTTCAGCGCAGTGCTTTGTTGCACGGACGCTCTCCTCCAACTCCTCCAGCCTGTGGCGCCCACCCTTCCCTGGGCACTCCTTCCCGACCGCCGCTCTGTCGAGCTCCCACAGCGCTGGGACTCGAGACGCTGCTCCCTTCCTGCTTAGCCCGGGGTGACCGCAAACACGGGTTCCCTCCTCACGAGGCTTTTGCTTCTTCATCTGGGGTCAGTTTCAGTGACTAGGGTCATTTTCCACCTGTAAGAGTCTTAAACAAACTGATTGTCTTTACCTTCTGTTTCATTCATCCCATAAACAGTTATTTAGTGTCTGCTACGTGTCAGGCCCTGTGCTGTGTACTCTTCCCCCCTTTTCTCATTTCTTTTTAAAATAAACTTGGCCTTTTGAGTGTCTTACTAACAGAAAACAGTACCAACAAAAGAGAAAACCCAAGAATGAAAAAGCAAAAACCTTCCTCAGCAGGTTCCCGCACTGCCGCCCCACCACGCGAATGCGCGGGCCTGGGGGACAGACAGCAGCAGGTTTGCAAAGCGGAGCAGCAGCCCCCAGGACTAGCCCGGCAGGGCCCCTGCCCTCAGGGCGTACACCTCTTACCCGCCAGGATTGCCCCTTGAAAGCGTCTGCAGGGTGCTTGTAGAGAAAGCTCAGTCCTGCAGACGAATGACTGAGGAAGGAAAGAAAGGCCACAGGGTGAGACGGGCAAAGAGCGGACCTGGGAAGCTGGGCCTTTTCGTTTCTGGCCTGGGGTGTTTCTCTTCCACACTGTCCTCGCATCGTGAGTTCTCCCTTCTCGCTCACTGCTGAGACTGTGGCCTCTCTGCTGGGCGTTCCGGCCGAGGTCTGGCCCTGTACTGCTGCTGATTTCGTAGCTGACAACAGGACTCATGGGTCACCATGTCAACATCCAGATATCCAGTTTCCACTGAAATTTTAGACACAAGAGTACAAGAAGCAAGCCTGGTGCTCGGGCTGAGCCAGCTCATAAGCAGGGCTTCCCTCTGCTTCTCTCTGTGCTGCCGGGCAGACTCTGCTAGCCCTCTCTAGGAAACGGCGCACTTTGCTGTCCCACTCACTACACCCTGCCCCCTGCTTTTCTCCAAATTAGGACCTGGAGCTGCCTGTAGATTAGGCTCCGCTCGCTCTGCATGCCAGTCAGCTGCTGAAAAACCTTCACCACTCCTTGCGTCCGGTCTCTCAAGGCGACGTTCCGAGATTTAGGCCACCGAGGAGAGTGTGAGCCCCGGAGTGGGGTTAGCCCCCGTGTCCCCTCCATAAGGAAGCCCCGCACCCGCGTGTTTCACAGAAGCAGCAGCTGGGTGCCCAATGTACACGAACACCTGTTTGCACTGTCGGCCCTCAGTTTGTGTCAACGTCACCACACGCCTGTTAAAAATTGCATTCTATCAAAAGCATACCAGCATGTGATTTAAAAAGCCAACTTCCACAGCCCTACAAGGGTTTTTAAGACAAAGACAGAGTGGCCCTGGGCCTCTCTCCACCCACCCCACCCCCACTTCTCCTCCCCTAGACGGACCACTTTCACCTTGCTTGGCTCGCGCTTTTGCTGATACCCGTCTATAAATATTAACAACAGGTTTGAAGTGCTGCTTCCTGGTTTTTCAGTTCAGGGCTTATCTGCTGCCGTCCCACCACAGGACGCGAGGACTCAGCCCCCTCTCTGCACTCACGCCTCCACACGCGTGTGCACGTCCCACGTTCCTTCATCCCCACTGCAGGGAGTGTGGCTTTGGGTAGACAGCTGGTTGTGCACTTGTCCCTGTGACAGAGCTAAGCCATGGAGTCAACTGGGGTGGCTTTTCCTTTCCAGCGCATCTCTCTGTCTTGATTCCCGTTTTCTTCACACACGTGGGTTTCTAAGACCGTAGCACTAATTCCCTCTCAACCCTGCCAGCTCTCCAGATCCCCCAGTGCGTCCTTAGAGGCTTCCTCCCCTCCTGCTCTGGGGGCGCTGGTGCGTGGCTGCCTGAGATGCCCCGGCCCCTTTCTTGTCTTGCATCACCTGTTTCTGGACTGCATGTCTTCTCATTTTTTGCTTCCTTCCCACTTTTTGATGACTTATATTTCTGGAAACTTCTGCGAGTGCATGAAAGGAAACTTTTTTAAACTTTGCATGTCTGAAATGTCCAGCGCCTGCTTGATTAAGTGTGGGGTCCTAGATAAGAAGTTGTTTTTGCCGCAGAACTTCGATAGCATGGCTTGTTGTCTTCTAGCTTTCAGTGACCTGGTAGGAATTCTTTGTCTTCAAGAATGTCACCAGGTCATACCTATCGTGCTGGCCACTTGGTGGCCCGTTCAGTCTGAAAGCTCATGCTCTATGATTCTGGAGTATTCTTTAGTTATTTTATATCCTTCATCATAGTTCTAAACTCCTGTGATTCAGCGGTTGGGATGAATTTCTCATCTCTTCTTTCTTGTTTCCTTCTTTGTCTTTTTTATTCTACTCTCTGGGAAATTTCCTCAATTTATCTTCTAATGCTTTTATTACATTTTAAAATTTCTGGTGTCTTTTTTTTTTTCCTTTCCAAGAGCTTGGAGACTTTTCCCTAAAAAAAAAAAGTTGTTTTCAGTGGAGTTTAAGATATAGTGAAATTAGATGCATGTGGCTAGCCCACTATTTTTACCCAGTGTCTGTAAATACATTGGTTCTCTAACAATTCCTACCTTCTATTTGTATCAAATCCATTAAGTTTTTATAGTGGCGTCCTACTAGTTAACGTACTTGCCCCTCACAGCCTAGAATGTGGTATCTGTGTAGAACCTTGGGGTCGTCTGGCTCACGCCTGTCACTGACAGAATACCCAGCTCTCAGAGACGCGAAGTGTCCTCTTGGAAAACACCTGTTCCTGCCGGGACCCACCAGAGGCGTGTGAGATGGAACACTTGGCAGGCGCGCTGCACTCTCGTAGCTTTTTTGTTTGCTTCTTTGGGCTAGTGGTAAAGAACCCGCCTACCAACGCAGGGGACATGAGAGATGTGAGCTTGATCCCTGGGTCGGGAAGATCCCCTGGAGGAGGGCATGGCAACCCACTCCAGCGTTCTTGCCGGAGAGCCCCATGGACAGAGGAGCCTGGCGGGCTACAGTCCACGGGGTCGCAAAGAGCCGGACGTTGTTTGTTTACGCTTTTCCAAAGAGTGTCACTGAGTTATGATTGACATATAATAAATAACCTGCACGTATTTGAAGTGTGTGATTTGATCAGATTTGACCCATATACGTATGGCCCACATGCGTATATATACACACATACGTATGAAACCATCATCACAGGCAAGACACTGATCACTCCCCCAGTTCCCGTCCCCTTTGTCAATCCTTCCTCCCGCCTCCCGCCAGGCAGCCAGGGGTCTGCTTTCTGTCACTGTGGATTCATTTGCATTTGCTCGGTACAAATGGAATCACAGAGTGTGGTCTGTCTTCCTGTCTGGCTTTTTCTGCACTAGCTTTGCTGGCTGCTTTGGAGGCCACGCCTGGCTGTCCAGGTGAGAAGTCTTCGCCAGCTCCACCTCCTTCCACAGCCTTCCTCTTCTACACGCTTCCCATCTCGCCTCCCACAGGGGCTGCCACCTGCCGTGTTCCGGCCTTCTCTTCTCCATCCAAGCCTGTAGTCATGAAAGGACCGAATTAACATCCACAAGAGGTGACTGATACGATTTTATATGTATGACTTGGGTGACTGTACAGAAGACAAAAACTCATGTTTGGCTTGTGCCAAAGAAGTAAAGCTCTGATGGTGGATTTCTGAGCATGAGCACTTAAGTTTGGGAGAGATTTTTGAACAAAGGCCTCCCCTGAACCTCTAGACTCGCACCCTGGGAGCAGAATCCCCGAGAATTGAAATCCCCCCTGGTTCCATTCAGAATTTTGGTTTCCTGAAACGTCAGCCATTGAGAAGCTAAAAAAAGAATTAATGTCTTGCTGGCCTTCCTTCCTTTTGGTCTGTTTGGCAGAGAAAACAACCCTGTCTCGATGAGAGGTCACTCGAGAAGGCAGGGCTCCCGCGTTTCGTCCCTGGGTCTCTGGTCTGGGTGAGAGGAGGGCCACCAGAAGCGGGGCCGGGCCGCCAGACCAAAGTCGGAAGCCCGCAGACCGGCCTGGCTCTGGAGGTGGCCCCTTCTTTCCTTACTTGTTTGCACGTTTAATCTTTAATTCTTCATCAGTTAATTCACATTTCATTCTTGACAGTAAGTACTGTGAAGGAGGAGAATTGGAAATATTTCTACATCATCTCAACTTGAGCGCAGTGCTCAGCGGTGGCCCTGTCCGAGGGGGCGCCAGGCCGGCGTGCTCGCCGGGGAGCGCAGCGGTTAGGGACCCTTGGGGCGGCAGCGGGGGCGGCAGCGTTACTTTGATAGGTAGTGTATGTGTCTGTGGTTTGTAATGATTGCTGGTGCAATGATATTTTCACACATTTATTAAGTCATATTTATTAAGGCAAATTATCGTCTGTGTTCTTCAGGCTGTGCATTAGAACTCTGAGACTTGTTTACTGAAGACAAGTTTGTTCTCTTAAACACCACCTGTGTTGCCACACACACACGCACCCCCCGTCTCCTAGCACCATCGTTGTATTCTGCTCTTTACAGTGTTGACTTGTTTAGAGCCACGTGTAAGGGTGTACAGCGCTTGTCTTCCTCTGGGCTCGTCTCTAGGATCAGCGTGCTGTGAGTGGCAGAGGGTCCGCACCCCCCGTCTCCTAGCACCATCGTTGTATTCTGCTCTTTACAGTGTTGACTTGTTTAGAGCCACGTGTAAGGGTGTACAGCGCTTGTCTTCCTCTGGGCTCGTCTCTAGGATCAGCGTGCTGTGAGTGGCAGAGGGTCCGCACCTTCCATCGTGTGCGCTACATCCTTTATCCGTTCGTCCACTGATGGGCATTTCAGCTGTTTCCATACCTTGGCTATTCTCAACAGGGAGTGCAGCTGTCTTGCTGAAATCCCGTTTTCATTTCCTGTGGCCATATACCCAAGAATGGGTTGCTGAATCACAAGGTAAATCCATTTTTCTTTTTTTTGAGGAACCTCCATATTGTTTTCCATAGAGGTTGGGCCAATTTACATTCCCACCAAAAATGTATAAAGGGATTGAACTTATTTTCACATGTTTATTGATCAGTTAGACTTCCTCATCTAAACTGCCTGGTTTTAACTCCACCCATTTGTCTAACAGGTTATTTTCATAGGAGTTATGTATTGTGAACGCTTATCCTTTATTGATTACTGACGATATGCACTGTAGTTACTTTCTCCAAGTTTGTAGCTTCTCTTCATACTTTTTGAATGTTTCTTGTGGAAAAAGAAGTTTAAAATTTTAAATAAGTAGGTTTAGCAGTATTTTCTCTTACAGATTTTGTGCTTTAAGAAATCCATCTTTCCCCAGAGATCATAAAGTTATCTTTGTTTTTTTGTTTCTTGCTTGTTAAAAATTAAAGTTTTTTTTTTAAAGAGTTAAAGTTTTTTTTAAACCACCTTTATTTTGTTTTCAGTTTTACTTTTCCATTAAGAAACTCTATTGTCTCAGAACCATCTAATGAACACTCTGCCCTTTTTCTGTGATTTGTAATGTCACCGCTACATGACACATGCCCATGCAAGACAAAAGTGTTTCTAACCTTTATATCCCGCCCACTTTGTCTATCTGCCTGTCTGCCTATTGTAATGTCTGCCTTGAGCTTTGTACTTTAGATATCTTTTAAGGCAAATTTTCACCTTCTTCAAAAGGAGGAAAGTTGTTTTGTCTCTTTTTGCTCCTTTTTTCTCCCTCACATTATTTATTTTTTCAATCCAGATTGTCAAATTTCATGAAAGCCCTCTTGGGCTTTTTAAGACGTTTGTATTTCATTTAAAATTAATTTGGGAATAACTGCCAACTTTATAACATAGACTCTTCCTGTTCACAAACATGGCACGTCTCTGCATCAGATTGAGTTTTCTCTTTTGTGCGTATTTGTTAGATTTATTCTTAGGTACCCTCTAGGTTTTGTTGCTATTGTAAATGATATATTTGTAAATTGGTTCTTAGAATTGCTTTTAATTTTATTGTTATTTTGAATTTATTTATTTCATTATCATTTTCAGTTGCACCTGGTCTTCGTCGCCGCGCGAGGGCCCTCTCTGGAAGCTCCAAGTGGAAGCTGCTCCCCCGTTGCCGTGCGCGGGCTCCTCGTTGCGGCGGCTTCTCTTCAGGCGCAGAGGCTCACGGCCGCTCTGTGGTTGCGGCTTGCTGGCTCTGGGGCCTGTGGGTTTCAGGAGCTGCAGCACAGGTGCTCGTTAGCTGTGGCTTGCTGGCTTAGTTGCTCTGCGGCATGTGGAATCTTCTGGGCCAGGGATCGAACCCGTTTCCCTGCACTGGCGGGCAATTCTTATCCACCTCGCCACCAGAGAAGTCCTCTTATAATAGTTTTTGATGGTATACGGGAAGGTTGTTGATTTTTTTAATACTGACCATCTATTCAGCAGCCTTGATGAGCTCTCATCAGTACAGTCATCTCCAAAGAAATTTTTTGAATTTTTCAACAGAGAGTTAATGTAAACAGTGTCACTTTATTTCCTTTCCCAGTCTCAGATCAGTTTCATGCTTACTGTGATCTCTCAGACCTTTATTACAATACTGAATAGTCTTTACTAGAGAGAGAAGGCTTCTAATATTTCACCACTGACTGAACATGATGTTTGCCGTAGGTTTTCAAGAAATACTGTTTATTGGGCTAAGAAAATGCTTTTATATTTATAGTTTACAAAGAGTTTTTACTACGAATAGATGTTGAATTTTTAACATCATAATAATTTGCTGTGTCTATTGAGATATGTTTCTTTAATTTACTAATGTGAATAATATTGATTATCTAATATTAAGCCACCCTGGCATTCCTGGGATAAACTCTAATGGGTCATGATTTATTTTTATACATTGCTAATACTGAATATTTTGTGTCTAAATTTGTGGGTGATGTTGGCCTCAAGTTTTCCTTTTTCATACTTTACTTATAGTATATAGAGGTGTAAACAAACTGTTTTTATTAGGGTTAGAGCCATTTGAATCAGAAGGGAATTTAAAGAGCATCCCATTTGGTCATATCACTGTAGTAGGAGAAACTGAAGCCGAGAGAAAGGAAATAGCCTTTCCAAAATTATACAGCATTAGAAAGAGTTGGGGCTGAAGTACTTGGCAGAGCACATATGAATTTCCGATTGCTCTCCCACTCGTGGTCTTATTCTGTCTACAGCAGCCTCACAGGAAGATTGCCCCTCAGTCAGTAAAGAATCTGCCTGCAATGCAGGAGACCCAGGTTCGATCCCTGGGTCAGGAAGATCCCCTGGAGAAGGGCATGGCAACCCACTCCAGTATCCTGGCCTGGAGAATCCCAGGGACAGAGGAGCCTGGGTTGGCTACAGTGCATGGGGTCACAAGAGGCAGGCACGACCTAGCGACTGAACCACCACCACATTTATGGTTGGGCTGAGAACCGGGGAAATCACATCATGAATTGTGTGACTGGAAGCCAGGCATCAGACTCCTAGACCAGAGCCCCCTTCCAAGTTACTTCTGTTCTATGCCCACCCCCCGCCCCGACAGGTCCACTGTTTAGCCTGAAATGAAGGGAACCCTGAGACCTACACCCAGAATGATTACCGTATGGAAGTCCAGCGGTGTCTTCACAGGCCTGTCAGACAAGCGGCCCGTCTGCTTGAGCGCGCATGTCTGAGCGGCCCGCTCCAGCGGGCAGGGGCGAGGCCTTCATGGTCCCCAAGGGTTGTCGGGGGAAGGGACACCCTCAAGGCCGCGTAAGTCCGGGCTCTCTGAGGCTGTCCCTCGTGGAGTCTGTTACAGAGTCAGGGCAGGCCCTGAGGGCCTGTCCTTGCCCCCGAGAACGGGGCTGCCGTTTGCCTCCGCCCCTCTGCCGCACCGCCCCTCCCCCAGTATCTCTCTGCGGGCTGCTTCCTGCACCGGCGCCCTTGTTTTGCTCCTGCTATTTGTGTCTGCTGCTAACAGCTGGCCCCAGCCCGGCAGCCCCTTGCTCGCAGGATTATCCAATTATCCCATTAGCCCAGCGTGTCCTTCCTTCCTCCAGGGCTATTAGCTGCCTCCTGCTCCCTCGCTCCCTCCGAGGGCCGGTCTGCGGCCTCTGTCGCTCCTTCCCAGCCCGGCTGAGGGCCGGGTCAGCCCCCAGTCACACAGACTCGGGGAGCCCCAGAGCTGGAAGGGGCACTCTGCGTGGCGGAAGGAAGCTGGCCGCCGCATTTCAAGTCCCGTGAGCCCGTCCGGCCCCACGAAGGCCTCAGACCCCGGGTCTCACGTCCACGGCCGTGTTCTTCCCTCCCACACCTGGTCGCCACGCTGCATCAGGCGCTCACTGTGCCCAACCCCGGGCTGGAAGGGAAACCATTCCCACTACTCTGTCTGGAAATCTGTGGTTGGGATTAGGAGTTGCGGTCTAAGGGAGCGCGCACGCCGGTGAAAACCAACACATTCCCCGGAAGCTCCGTCGTGCCTCAGCAGAGGAGGCGTCCGGGAGAAGGGGACACGCTTCCGCCCCCGGGGCACAGAGCCGGCCCTGGGTGTAGAGGCACGCTGGGGGGGAGAAGAGGCTTCCCGCGGGCTCCGGAGGGCCTCCTGGAGGAGGTCGTGGGGAAGCCCGGGCTGCGCTGAAAGCAGGGGATTCAGAGGGTCCGCATTCGTTCCTGGCAGAGGCCTCCCTGAAAGGGAGAGACGGGGAGTGGGCTAGGTTGGGGGGAGGGGCTCAGCGGGCTCATACGGGGCGACTGGGGGACGAGCAGGGGCTCGGCCAACATAGCATCCTGAGGGAGGCCCGGTGTGACCGGGAGCGCCGTCCTGGAGCTGATGCGGGAAGGGGCCGAAGCAGCTACAGCAAAAACAGAGGTCCGTCTGGAGCTCATCCAGGTGGGTGAGAAGATGAGGCCTCGCTAACGCCACGACTTTGGGTTCATTTCTGGAGGTAGGATGGATGGAACAGATTCAGAAGACGTCTGGAAAGAGGAGTTGGCAGGATACCACAGACTGGGTCTGGGGAGACATGGATCCCGGCAGTGGGAAGCACTGGGCATGGAGGAGGCGGGGTGGGTGAGGACCCCCCTTCTGCAGCCTCGGGCACGCGTTAGGGGGAGAACGTCACAAACTGGCAAAGTCTGCCTAACCTGCGCTGCGTGATGATTTCCCTGCCCCATGTCCGAGCTCCTCAGGCTTCTCCTCCCCGCCTGCTGACCCCACCAGACAGCCGTGCGTTTCAGAGACGCCTTCACGCCTCTGGCCCTGAGCTGTTAACTGTAAGGGACAGGATGGGGCTGGAGACAATAGAGGATCCGTTGCCCACGTCCCTTGCAGGCCAGCGAGGCGGGCGCTCCTCGGAGTGCCCTCCCACCGCCCGGTTCTTGAGCACCTCCCTTTGGTCACTCGCTGATTGCGCCAGGTGTCGCTGAGCCTCCCTTCTCTGGGCGGGCGCGTCCTCAGTGGGGCCTTGAGTTTGCTGATGACTGGCTGTGGTGGTGAGACCTGAACACCATCCCCCTGCCTTGAGCTGGGACCCCGACACCACGGAGCCCCTCCTCCCTGGGGCTTCGGAAGCGTGACGCCGCTGGAGGCTGCAGCCGTTTCTCCGTGGGGCACTTTGCCCAGAGCTCGCCGCTGCTGACCTTAGCGGCTGAAACGTTCGTTGTCGTGGCAGGGACTGATGCTGGTGGCTGCGCTCCGTCTTCCCACTTGTCCTTGCACGCTTGCTTTTTCGGACTGGCTACAGGACTTCACACTGATCTTTGCTCAGTTTTCTCTGCCTGGCCCCCTGAGGTCATTTTAAGCCCCGATTTGGTTTGTGTTCCTTGCCTGAGCGGTCAGCCAGTGTCTACTCCCAGCCCCCACAGACACCAGAGGCTTCCAGGCGCCTGGTTTAAATCCACACTTGCCACATTTCTGTGTTTTGGTTTGCGCTGGGTCTTCGGTGGTGCACGCAGGCTTTGGTCCAGTGGAGAGCGGGGGCTCTTCTTCACTGCGATGCACGGGCTTCTCATCGCAGTGACTTCTGTTGTTTGGAGCACACGCTGTAGGTACTCGGGCTTCCAGTCGCGGCACTTGGACTCGGTGGTTCTAACTCACAAGCCGGGGGCACGGGCTTAGTTGCTGTGCGGCATGTAGAATCTTCCTGGACCAGGGACCGAGCCTGTGTCCCCCGCATCGGCCGGCGAATTCCTGTCCACTCTACCACCAGAGAAGTCTGCCACGCTTCTTTATCTCAGAATGGCTGGGCTTCTGGGAACATACTTTCCAAAGCACTTTCACGTCTATTGTGTTTTATCTAAGAGCAGGCATGGCAGGTCAGAGGGAGACTCTCCCACAGTCAAGGAAGTCAGTGGCAAGGCCGTCTGAACCTGGTACCGACCCCCAAGGAGAGCTGCGTGAGGCAGGGTGGTGGTTTCAGGAGTGAACCGGGGGATTTTTGGCACCTCTGGATGAGGCAGAAAAGACAGGCAAGCTGAAACCCCAAGGGGTAGGCTGGGGATGACCGCAGAAGGCCCGGCCCGCTCTCTCCAGTCTCCTAAAGATTCCGCAGCTGCCAGCAGCTGCGACGGGCTCTGGGCCTGAATTCTACCAAGAGAAAACTACACAATTTTTATAATTTTATAAAAGTTTATCATTTTTATCTGACATTTCCAAAAAATCTCTGAATCTAAACCAGGTTCTATCACCCTCGTTCTCCCTTCCAACCCAACTAGAGAGTGTGGGTGGATTGAGAAAGAACAGAAAAGAAAGATCAAAACTGTGACAAGCCTCTGACAACATTTTAACTTGAAAATTGCCTGCAAATGGGAGGCGTAATCCCATGTGGGCAGATGTAACTCAGGCGTGTGTCTGCTCAGTCTCCTCCACAGCTCTTGACAAACACCTGGGAGCCACGTCCCTGGACTCGACCGCGGGTCTTGGAAAGATGAACCCCCGTCGGCCGGCCTGAGGCCCAGTGTCCCCGGCACGCTCCGGGGCCTCACCTGCTGCCGCCCCCACTGACAGCACCCCTGCCCCGCTCCCCCGACTGCCCCAGGCCCGCGTCACCCGCGGGCGCTCAGGAGGTGCTCGGAGGAACAGAGTCAGGAGATGGGCTCCCGGCGGGCCTGCTCCTTCCCACCCGAGCCCGCTCTGGGCGCTTCCTGGCCGTTAGACGCCGGTCCAGGAGGCAGAAGTCTCTGTGTATCTCTTAACACACACGCACACTTCCCTGGGCGAGGCAGAGACGCATGGATGGTTCTGCATCCAGCCTTTCCTCCTGGTGGGGGAAAACCCTTCCCTCAGAGAACACGGGCTCCTCATACCCGTCACCCGTCCCCGCTGCCCCGGAGTCCTTCTCCAAGCCCGACTCACGGGAGGGCAGGGGCCTGTCGGGGAGCTCTGCCAACTTGCCCTTTCCCCTCTGGCGAAAGACGGGCTGTAGCCAGAGCCCCTCGAAAGGTGCCTGCACACCCAGGCTCCGTGCTCTGCGCGTCCAGCCCTCTCCTGAGAGTCTGTGAGTCATCCGACGTTCTCCCGACCCTCCCAGCCCTGCAGCCCGCCGGGCTGGCCCACCGCGACAGCCGCTGCTGTGAGGGGCGCCTCGGGGTGGGGGCGGGGGTGGGGGAGGGGAGGAGGGGGCCGTGGTCATCCGACTTCGGGTAGCGCGCTTTCCACTTTCCAGAGGAGAGGGGGCCCCGAGGGGCGACCTGCCTCACCGCAGGGTTAGGCCTCCCACGTTCCTTCTCCCCTAACGCGGCCTCCGCCACGGGCACAGGCTGTCCCAGAGCTCAGGCAGCGCGTGGGTCCGGCACGGAGCCCGGGGAGAGCGCTCACCACGGCGACAGCCCCCGGGGCCGGCCACGCTGGGGGCGTGCGTGCCTGACGGGCCAGGGGGTGTCCTCGGCCCAGAGCGCCTTCCCGACGCGCCTTCCCTGAGGGCCTGGTGTCGAGGCGGGCCGTTCCTCCCGCCCACGCCGTCGACCAACCCCCGAGTTCCTGTTTCTCCATCCCAGCTGCGAAGGCCCGCTTCCAGCTCTGGGGTCCCACGCCCAGCCCGGTGGGCCGCGGGGTGGCCTCTCCTCGCCTCTCACTTCCCAGGCCGCCCTCATCCCGGCGCTGCCGGGGTCTGTCTCCAGAGCTTGCCCCCCGTTGGTACAGGCATAACGGGCTGGCCTGCCCGCCCCCCAGAGCAGGCTCCCGGAACCCAGCTGTTTTAGCAAGAGAAAGAGGCCTTCCTATAAACGGGAAGTGTTGCAGAGCTAGGTTTTTCAGGGGGAAGAGGGCCCGCCTCTCATGGGGCAAGTGAAGCGCCAGGACCCCGCCTGAGCTGGGCTCACAGGCTCCCCTGGGAACCCTGGCGACACTCACCACAGAGAGGGCTGGACTCTGATAGAACCCCATGCCTGGGACAGGCTTGCAGAGGCCTGCTGCCTACCCCCGGCCCCGGGAACGGCCAGGACAGGCCCGAGGGGCCCCGGGCTTCGAGCAGCCCCGACGTGGCGCCCAGCTGCTTGGCCCAGGGCCGGCAGGCCTCTGCAGCCCCAGGGCTGGGCCGGGCCTCACGGCTCGCTGGTGCTGCTGTCGGGGTGACTTTGCTTACGTACGTGAACGTTACACACGTTCGTGTGCACACACGTGTGTGTCCTTATACAGCCAGGGCGTGACACACGCATCCGTCTGTCTGTGTACACGCACATACAAGCGGGCTCCCAGTGGGGAGCAGGGTCACGCCGCCCCGGGACTGCCCCTGCGAGGGCCCGGGGCTCAGTCGTACCTGAAACGTCCCGAAGCCCGGCTCTGTTCCTCCGCAGCCCAAACCTTTGCTCCCCCGAGGCCTCAGCTAAAGGCTGGAGGGACAAGCTTTCTTCTTTCGGCCTTTGTGGGTCTCTCCGTGGCCTCCCCCCCAACTTGGTCAGGAAGATTCAGCCTTTGTGCTCTTGGCCGCCTCAGGCCCCAAGCCGACCACCACTCCGCCCCCTGCCCGCAGCCGGCACAGGCCAGCGTGGACGGCGTGGGTGGGGTGGGCCGCGCGGTGGTCTCTGCGGTTCCGGTCCTGGCTGTCCGAGAGTGCCCCTGGGAACCGCCACCGTCCGCGTCCACCCACGTCTCTGCGGCAGGGGCTCGGGGGTCGGCCTGCGTCTCCTCTCTGTAGCCAGCCCGGAGGACCTCTGATGGGTGGGGCCGTGAGATTCCGCCGACGCGAGCCCGGCCTGGTTGGGGTCCTCACACACGCATCTGTTCAGTAGCAGCGGAGATGAGCAGTGCAACCCAGGGAGCAGGGAAAACAAGGAGCGGGCGGCTATCAGGTCTCATGTCTTCAGCAGAGCGGTGGGAACATGGCGTGATTTCGTAGTTTCCGGTCTGGTTGAAATAGTTCATCCAGGTTTTGGATTTCACGGTCAGATAAACCTGGGGTTTTTAGGTCACGTCTGCCATTTACAAGCTGGGGGCTGGGAAGGTGCTGAGCCTCTCTGTTCAGAGGCGGTCTGCTCTTTCTGCTGTCCCGGCACCTGTCCTCCCGGGGCTGCATGAGGGTCCCCTGCAGCTTCTCCTGTTCCGTCTGGGCCTTGAGTGTGCCTCTGCCTGGCTCTCCCTGGGGCAGCCTGCTCTTCCCGGCCGCCCCCCACCCCCTGCTCCAGGCTTCTCCAGAACAGAAGGGCGGCACCTACTCCTTGGTGGAGGGGGGCAGGGCCCAGAGACAGTGTCAGAGCAGGAAACCCCCCCTGGTGGGAGCAGGGAGAGGGGGTAGGGAATGACTCCAGGGGAAGGCTGTGTAGTCTATCCACACCCCCCATCGATGCCAGATTCCTGTGGCCACAGGGAGGGGGCGAAGAAGGCTGCGAGGGTGTCAGGGAGGCAGGAGCCTGCTCCCCATGCTGAGGGGGCCTGGGGGGCGCCTCCTTCCTTTGGGGGTGCACATGGACGTGTGGATTTTGCTGCAAGCAGACAGCCTGCTCCCTGGGAGGAGGGGCACCCTGGAGCCCACCCACCCACCACGGCCCCAGGCAGGCAGGCCGGCAGGCCTTCTGCCTCACAGCTGCAGCACACACCCATGGGCGTGTGGTAGGCCTGACTGTGGGCAGGGGAAGGAACTCAGACACCATTCTCACCGGACAAGCTTAAAACACAATGTGGCTCATTTTTATTTTATCTCAGAAAAAAAAACAACAAAATATTCCCTTCAGAAGGCAAGGCAGTTAGAGAGGGCCTCTGCCTGGGCGGCTCGGAGCCACCTAGACTCAGCCCTGCCGGCCAGCCCTGACTGCCTCCCTGCACCCCTGCCCTGATCCCCTCGGCTACAACCCCCGGCCTCGAAGGGGACGCGCGCGGCCGCTCAGGGCAGTGGGGGACGCCTGGGGCCAGGTTTGCAGCAGGACTGAAACAGAGCCAGCAGCCAGGGAGGGAAGGTAAAATAAAAATCGTTTCCTCAGGCTTTCCTTTTCCCCTGGGAAAAAACAACAACAGTCCAGCCACCACCAAGCGCAGCAGCTCTGAACCCTTGGAAAGCCTGGGGGGCGGGGAGGGGGAGTGTGGCAGGGTGCCCTTCGGGGCCACTTCCCAGCCTCAGGCCAGCCGGCCTGCTCTGCGGGGACTCCAGTGCTTCGGGGGCTGGGGGCCGGCGCTGGCCTGGTGCAGGGCCGCCCCGTGGGCTCCAGACCCTTCCCGCTGGGCCTCATGCTGCTCCAGCCGGCGGGGGGCTCACTCCTCGGTCCAAAGTGGGAACCGACCACAGAAAGGGGGTCTCCGCACATGCACTCTGCTCCCAGAGCCACTGGTCCTCCCAAGCGGGAGAAGAAAGTTCCTTCCCTTCCGAAGGGCGGACTCGGCGGGTCCTCAGGATACTCCCGCTCCGCCCCGGGGGCCCCTGGGGCCCGGGGACTCTGGGCGCCCGCCCTGGAGCTGCGCGTCCCGCTGGGACCCGCTGAGCAGCGCCAGGGCGGGGCCGTCGGGCCGGGGGGCGCTGCCGTTGGCCCAGACGCCGCCGGGCGGATGGCCGTTGAGGCGGAGACCCACGCGCTCCGCGTCGTGAGCCGCCAGGGCGCGGCCGCCCGCCTTGCAGGGCTCGCGCCGCTGCCGCCGCCGCAGCAGGTGGCGGCGCAGGATCCTGCGGAAGGTGTGGCGGAACTCGCGGATGCGGTAGGCGTAGATGAAGGGGTTGACCACCGAGTTTCCGTGCGACAGGACGATGGCCAGGTACATGAGCCAGGCCGGCGCGTGGCCGCACGAGGGGCAGAAGAAGGTGAAGCAGTTGATGACGTGCAGGGGCAGCCAGCACAGGGCGAAGAGCCCCACGATGATGGCCAGCGACTTGGCGGCGTGCACCTCCTTCTGCAGCGTGGAGCGCGCCCGCTCGCCCGGCGGCGGCGGCTGGCTCTCCGTCTGCTTCAGCTGCCGCCGCGCCGCCAGGAAGATGCGCAGATAGACGCCCAGCATGAGCAGCAGCGGCACCAGCACGCAAGCGAAGAAGTTGTAATAGACCATGTAGCCCATGGGCACCACGTCCTCGAAGAGACAGGCCACCTGGCCCTCCCTGCAGACCTGGGAGCCGTTCCGGCCCTCTTGCTGACTGCAGTTGTTCCAGCCCAGCATGGGGGTCAGGCCGATGGCGAAGGACAGCACCCAGCAGACGGCGATGATGCCCTTGGCCCGCGCGCCCGTCACCAAGCCGTTGTACCTGGGGAGAGGGGACGGGCGTCAGAGGGGAGCCTGGGCACCCGGGTAGGAGGGGCCCCGCTCCGGCACCCGCCCCCCGCCCCGCCCACCGGCTCAGGGGTCTTGGACCAGGCGCTTCGCTTCCTGCCTCCCGGCCTGTGTCCTCTGATGCCTGCCGTCCTTGACTTGGTTTGGTTTGAAGGAACTAATGTGACTTGGGAAGGGGGAGGGGAGAAGTTATAACCTCCATGTCGATCTTAGGCGCTGCTAGAATGGATTTCCCTGGAGCGTGGGAACGGCCAGCAGGCTGCTCCCTGGCTGGGGACAGCACCTGCCAGATCCAGCCTGTCGTAGGGTCACACCTCCTGCGCTCCGTGCTGTCCGTCTCCTACTTGACCTGGGGGTCCCCAGAAGCCCCCCACCCCAGGACAGGTAGCACAGGCGGGAACGGGAAGGGTGGAGGTCCCAGGCCAGATGAGATACTCATCTCCCTTCCAAATCCACCCACAGCCCTCTGGAGAGAGACGAGGTCAGGATGTCTTAACATCTGCACAGCAGCCTCCACACTCAAGAGGACGCAGTCGCTCGAGACCGTAAGGTCCAGAGAGGAGACGTAATCTGGCCCGAACCGCTTCTTACTCCGGAGGGCCGCACTCGGGCAGAGGCCGGACCCGCCGGCCCAGAAGCTGATGCCAACAAAAAGAGATGGCAGGGACTTCCCTAGTGGTCCCGTGGGTAAGGCAGCAAACTCCCAACGCAGGGGACCTGGGTTCTATCCCCAGTCAGGGAACTAGATCCCACGTGCTACAAGAGACCTCGAGTAGCCAAATAGATCAGTTTAAAAAAAAAAGACAGCAGAGATTTTAAAGAACAGGCAGTCAAGAAAACTCATCTCCCAGAATGAGGAGGGCGACCTCAGTGTTCTGTCCCTCTGAGCCTCAGTTTCCTCGTCTGCAAAATGGGACTCAGAACGCGGGGCCTGGAGCACTGTCCCGTGAGGGCAGAATCGAGAGTCAGTGGGTGGAAACCATAGGCAGGTGGGTTCAGGGTACGGGAGCTGTTCACAGGAGACACGGGCCACCTCAGGCAGGAGTAAGCCTCCTGTCATTGGAGGCAATCAAGCAGAGGCCAGCCTTCTCACCTGCAGTCCCAGCGTGCAGCTGCTGAGGGAGACGAGGCTTACTGACATTCCCCGAGTGAACCCGGGGCCCAGCGTGACAGCTGCTGGGAACACGGGTTAAAGAGCCCGTTCCATCCAGCTGTCTCCATGCAGACGAGGAAACCCGGGAGAGGAAGTCTGCCGCTGCAGGCTGTGAAGGAAGCCCCTCCTGGGGACAGGAGCAGACACGGGTGGCACGCGTCTGGGCAGAGGATGTCTGGAGGAGGCCCGGCCCCGCCCTCCCGGAAGGCGGCGGGCCGGGGGCAAGGGCCCAGCTCCTCACCAGGCTTGCTTCTCTGCCTTTTGATGTTTTAATATGTGCAGTTCTTATTTAAGGAGCACCCAGACAGATTAACCTTGTTACTCAAGAGAAAGCCTCTTAGGCCGAGAGCCCTGGACCCAGGCTCCCAGGGGACCGGGTCAACGTCTGGGCTCAAATGGGGCGCCACGCTCGCGCCCCAGCCTGGCCCAGCAGCAGCCCCGGGCTGTGTCTGTGACTGAGGCGGTCTCGTCCTGCCCCGCGGGGCCTCAGACAGCCTGCCTGCCGGGCGGAGGTGTGCCCAAGCCAGCCAGGGCTGCGCGGTCCTGGGGGCCCCCGTCTCTCCCACTGGGGGCTTACCCTGTGACCCATCGTACCGCCCAGTTCTCGGTGGGATTCAGTGCCAATCTGCCCTTCAGTCAGGAGAGAGCAGAGCTCTCCCAGTCATCCAGAGGCGCCGTGGCCCGCGGCTGAAGCCCACCCTCCCTCCCAGGTGCAGGCAGGCCTGAGCCGCCTCACAAGCCCCGTGGGCCGTGCACCTGTCCCCTCTCCCTGCCCAGGGCCCGTCCGCAGGCTCCTTCCTTCCCCGGGGCGTCTGTCCAGGCGGGACCCCCGTTACACCTGCCCCCCAACGCCAGCACGCATCCCGGGGCGCCCCCAGCAGACTCGGCGTCATGCCCTGCAGGGAGCGCTATCTCCATTGCCCACTCAGAAGCCAGGGCGCTGGGGTCTGCCCTCTGGGGCGATCCAGCACCCGGGCCGGGACTCTGCGGCCCCACGGGGAGGCTGCTGCCCGGGTCTGGAGAGAGCGGTTGCCGGGGGCTGACGAGAGAGGAGGGAGGCGGCCCTGAAGTGCCCCCAAGAGTCTGTCTGCTGGGGACGCGGAGCGCGCCCGTCCCCACCTCTGGGCAGGCTCTGCCTTCGCTCAGCAGGGCCCATGCACACGGGAGGCGCATGGAGATCTTTCTGAAGCTGCATTATTTTTTTTAAAGAGAAATTAACAGTGAATGGTGCAGGCCTGGGGACGGGCACCTTAGAGCATCGTCAGAGGCTGGACTTCAGAGCAGCCAGCGGGCCTCCTGAGCGGAGCAGGAAACAGCACACGGGCTGGGCTGGCTTCCGCTGGAGGGGGCAGGGACGGGCGTCCCGAGCCAGGCAGCGGCCCCAGAGCTGCCAGGAGCTCCAGGTCCCGCCTGCCTCTGTCTCGTCCCCCTCACGCCCGGCCTGTTCTCGGGCGCCCCAGCAGACAGCATCCCACGCCTTGTCCCTCGGCCCCGGCGTCCTGGGTCAGGAGACACTTGTCCTTGGGAGAAGCTGCTAACGTCCTCCTGGACAACAGGAGGGTCACAGCCGCCGCCGGGCACGCCGCCGGCTGGGGACGAGCGGAGACGTGAGCTCACACCCTCTGGCGGTGGTGGTGCCCGGCCCCGGAGGGACGAACATCACCTCCACCGTCAGCCCGTGGCCGCCTGACCCGGGAGCCAGGCCGGCCCCTCCAGAGCCCTGCCTCATGGAGCTCAGATGGCTGAGGTCAGGGTGGGACTAGGCCCCGTTCCTGAAGGTCACAGGGCTCGGGAGGCAGGTGGGAGGGGTGGCCAGGCCCACAGCTCTGAGCCTCCAGCAGCTTCAGGAAGGCCTGAATCCCCATCCACCCTCCTGCCATCCTCCCACAGGGCCCCACCTGTGGGGCCAGTCCACTCACTGGGCCCCTGGAACCGATGAAAAACAGGCCCAAAGAGGGGCAGCGGACTCCCCACCGTCACACAGCGCGGGCCACCCACTTGCACCAGGGAGGTAGGCTGGGACTTCTGAGTCTCAGAGAACAGACAAGAAAAAGAAGCCACGGGCCTCTCTGTTGCGATCAGCAGCCCTGACCGCCCCCAGACCCGCTGTCCCTTGCTTGAATCAGGGCCACAGCGGCCCTGGCCTGGAAGGGGACGTCAGTCAGACCAACCTCTGTGTCCTGGACCAGCCTGGACTCCAGCCCGCCATTCAGGCTGGTCCTCGGTTAGGGCCGGGGTCGCCTTTCCTTCTGATGAGGGTCCTAGGTTCTCACGGGACGCGGGCGTCTGCTGTCCCCCAAGAGCCCTGGGGGCAGTAACGGCCGCCTGAGCAGGGGGCCGGCGACAGGCGTGCTCCTTCCCAGACCCGGTCCTGCCGTGCTGCCAGCTTGCAGCGTGGCCCCGGGGGCTGACGCTTCCGTCGCTTTCCCACCCGCATGATGAGAGCAAACGACCTCTAAGCGCACCCTCAGGTTCCACACGCACCCTTTCCACTTGCTCATCGAGCCTCTGCCCCGTGCCAGCCGGGGCGCCCTCAGCCCAGCGTGGGGCTGCTCCGGAAGTAGGCGCCACCTGTGCGCATTCACCACCTCCCTCGGGCCTGCCGCCGTGGAACGGAGGGGCAGGGAGGCCGGGGGCTGAAGCCCCCGGCCTCCCTCAGGGGTGGGGTGGGGAGGGACGCGCTTCCTAGCCCGGCCAGGGTGGCGGTGGTGTGGGTGGAGGCTGCATTTCAGTGAACTCAGCCTCGGAGAGAGTCTTTGTTTCCACAACACTTGCCTGAAGTCATTTCACAAGTTTCACCAGGAAAACCCCACCGGGGCGGAGAGCACCCAGCGACTGAGAAACACAATTTGCATAGAGGTCCAAGTGACTCACAGGCACCAGGCCAAGTCACTTCCCTTCGGGGTCATTTCCCTAACTGCAAACTGCAGGCTGGCCCGGAGGGGCTGGAAGAAGGCGGCTTCCAGCGGGGCCCTGTGGTTTCCCGTGGGGCCCGCCCCACCCCAGCATCAGCTGCGTGAGGGGAGGCTCAGACGCAGCCACCCCAGGCCTGGACACACGGGTCACCAGGAGCTGCAGCACGGCAGCCTCTCCCAGGTAGCCCTTGGGGTACCAGCCTGGCCCAGCCCACGGCGATCAGCCGGCGTCGCACAACTGCTGGGCAGCCCCACGGCCCCGTCCCCGGCTCAACACCCTGACACCAGACCAAACCCTGACCCCCGAGTTCACCCTGACCCCGGGTTCACCCTGATCTTGGTTCACCCTGACCCCTGAGTTCACCCCGACCCCCGAGTTCACCCCAATCCTGGGTTCACCCTGATCCTGGTTCACCCTGACCCCTGAGTTCACCCCGACCCCCGAGTTCACCCTGACCCCTGAGTTCACCCTGACCCCGGGTTCACCCTGATCCTGGTTCACCCTGACCCTGAGTTCACCCTGGTCCCTGAATTCACCCCGACCCCCGAGTTCACCCCAATCCTGGGTTCACCCTGATCCTGGTTCACCCTGACCCTGAGTTCACCCTGACCCCTGAGCTCACCCCGACCCCCGAGTTCACCATGACCCTGTTCACCGTAATCCATGAATTCACCCTGACCCCGAATTCACCCTGACCCCTGAGCTCACCCTGACCCCTGGTTCACCGTGACCCCCAAATTCACCATGACCCCTGAGTTCACCCTGACCCCCGAGTTCACCCTGACCCCCGAGTTCACCCTGACCCCCGAGTTCACCTTGACCCTGGTTCACCCTGACCCTGGTTCACCCTGACCCCCGAGTTCACCCTGACCCTGAGTTCACCCTGACCCCCGAGTTCACCCTGACCCCCGAATTCACCCTGACCCTGGGTTCACCCTGACCCTGGTTCACCCTGACCCTGGTTCACCCTGACCCCCGAGTTCACCCTGACCCCGGGTTCACCCTGATCTTGGTTCACCCTGACCCCTGAGTTCACCCCGACCCCCGAGTTCACCCCAATCCTGGGTTCACCCTGATCCTGGTTCACCCTGACCCCTGAGTTCACCCCGACCCCCGAGTTCACCCTGACCCCTGAGTTCACCCTGACCCCGGGTTCACCCTGATCCTGGTTCACCCTGACCCTGAGTTCACCCTGGTCCCTGAATTCACCCCGACCCCCGAGTTCACCCCAATCCTGGGTTCACCCTGATCCTGGTTCACCCTGACCCTGAGTTCACCCTGACCCCTGAGCTCACCCCGACCCCCGAGTTCACCATGACCCTGTTCACCGTAATCCATGAATTCACCCTGACCCCGAATTCACCCTGACCCCTGAGCTCACCCTGACCCCTGGTTCACCGTGACCCCCAAATTCACCATGACCCCTGAGTTCACCCTGACCCCCGAGTTCACCCTGACCCCCGAGTTCACCCTGACCCCCGAGTTCACCTTGACCCTGGTTCACCCTGACCCTGGTTCACCCTGACCCCCGAGTTCACCCTGACCCTGAGTTCACCCTGACCCCCGAGTTCACCCTGACCCCCGAATTCACCCTGACCCTGGGTTCACCCTGACCCTGGTTCACCCTGACCCTGGTTCACCCTGACCCCCGAGTTCACCCTGACCCCCGGCACAGCCCCTCATGGGTGCGGCCCTGCACGAGGCACCCCCGGGAGTAGGACTCACCGGAGCGGGATTCGGATGGCGATGTAGCGGTCAATGGCGATGGCCAGCAGGCTGAAGATGGAGCTCTGCGTGAGCACCAGGACGAAGCAGGCGAAGAAGAGGCAGCTGTGGCAGGCGGCGCAGAAGCCGGTGCTCAGGGTCACGGCGAAGGGGATGGCGAGCACCCCCACGGCGATGTCGGCCGCCGCCAGCGAGGCCACGAAGTAGTTGGTGACGTTCTGCAGGTTGCTGTTGAGCCACACGGCCCAGCACACCAGCACGTTGCCCAGGATGGCCAGCACGGCGATGGCCAGTTCCACCGCGATGTACACCGCGAAGCCGGGCATGGCGCGCGCGGCGGCCGGCGGGCGGGCTCAGCGAGGACGCGGGCCGCGCCAGCGCTCGGTCCATAGCTGCGGCGCGGCCGGCGCCGCCCAGGCCCCGAGCCCCTCTCCGCAGGAGCCGGGGTGACCCTGCCGTCGGTCGGGGGCTCCCCCAGCGCTCTTCACCGCCCACGGCGCGTCTCCAGAAGGCAGGCCCCCTCCAGGCGCTCCGGCGGCATCTCTCAGCTCTGCTTCGGGTCCTGAGACGCCTGCCAAGAGAGAAGGCTCGTGAGCAGCTGGACCTCGGGGCACCGCCGGAGATACCCGGGCAGCCGCCCGCCGCCCACCCCCGCCAGGCAGGCACCGGCCCGAGGATGACCCACCGTGCCCCGGCCCTCCCGGAAGGCGGGGGTCAGGTCAGCCCGAGTCTTCTCCCAGAGGAACCAAGACCTCACAGAGGTGAGTCGCTTCTGTGGTCCCCCCTCCCTGCCCCGGGCTCAGCTCGCTTCTCGAGCCTTCTGTGGCAGCCCCGCCACCCCTTCCCTGGAAACCCCGGGTCTGCCGAGACCGCCCTCCTTGCTCAGCCGGCTGGCTCCATCCTTGAGAGCCGGGAGCTGCCCAGAGGCCCCGCGCGCTCCCACCGCTGGGCGCCCCACTGGGAGTGCAGCCGCGGTGCGGGAGCGCTCGGAGGGGGCCCGCCCCCCAGCAGCCCCCGCCCGCGGCTGCGCGTCCGGGCGGGGCGCTCCTCAGCCCCGCCCGCTGCCTCCTCCCACGCCCGGTCCCAGCCGGCTCCTCCGCCCGCGGGGGGAGGCACCGGCAACTGATGGGCCTGTCTGGGCCTCGGTTTCCCCACTGACACAGCGGGGAGGCTGGACCCCCGTGATTCTATGAGCAGAAAACGAACACGCGTGAAACAGCCCCCCCCCCCCCGAGTCAAAATATCCTGGTGTCAAGAATCCGGGACAGCACTCTGCAGAAGCAGCCCGCCTCCCAGGGACCCCCTGAGCTGGTGGAACGTCCCCGCTCCCCCTGCCACTCAGAGGCCTCTCTCCGCTGCCTCTGCTTCCCGGGCACATTCCCTCATGCCGCCCCGCAGGGTCCCCCGTGCCAAGCCCACCCTCCTCCCGCCCAGAGCTCCCCTACCGGGGCTCCAGGTGCGCACGGCCAGTGGTGGCTGCGGGCCACGGGGACAGGAAGCCGGAAGGTGCCCGCACGTGGGCTGGGGGCTGCCCCGCCCTCTCTCCTCAAGGCTGCGAGGGATCAGATGGACAGGCCACCTTGGGAGAAGGCCACTCGTGGCCCCTGGCTGCATTCAGAGGGCCGGGTCACCTCACCCCGTCCAGGAGGTGCTGTGCTGCTGCGACAGAGGACCCCCCAGCTTCCTTCTGACCGCCCCCTGCTTCCAGCAGTTGCAGCCGGCGGTGGGCACCCCGTGACCCAGGGCAGGAGAGAGGAGGCGGGGCCCCCGACAAACCGAGGGGTCCCTGCAGCCTGCGGGGTCTCCCAGCCGCCACGAACAAGTCCTACCGAGCCCCTCTTGCCCACACGGCACGTGCTGGCCAGCGGCTCACAGCGCAGGCCAGCAGCAGAGCAGGGGCCGACCGAGCCTCCCGGTGCCGCCTCGGGCCACACGGTGTCCCTTGCTGCAATCCCCCGGGGCGCTTGACCGCTGAAGCCCCGCCTCCAGGTCTCGCCGTCCTCCCACCGCAGGGAAGGGGCAGGCTCCCCGCTGGAGGGCCTCCCGGGTCCAGTGCCGGGCCCCGGGGACTTGTGTCCCCCCACCAGTGAGCCGCCGGCCTCCTGCCGACCCCCTGCCATCCTTCTTGCCCTGTCTCAGCCCCTCCCGGGGAAGCTGCGTTGGCAGTGCGTGGCCCACACTGGAAGCCTGACTCGGCCGGGACCACTTCCCAGACCAAGGGCCCCGGGGCCGGCTGACCCGGGCCGGCACCACGATTCTGGGGAGCTGAAGCTGGACTGTCCGGGCCCACCGCCTGGAGCCCCAGCACCTGTGTGTGGATGTTGGCTGACCCGAGAGCCAGGATGCTTGGCCCAGAAGGGCCTGGGGACCCCTAAGCCAAGCCCTCTGGTGAGCACCTCCCGGACCGCTAATCTGCAGGGCGTCCCCATCACCTTCTGCACCCGGGGCACCCAGGCCTCACGGCACTTGGGGCCAAGCTGGAGCCACCCTCCTGCCGTCCACCGGTGGCCGGGGGCGCCCTCCCGCCCAGGTCCGCTCTCGCGGAGCCAGCGAGCCCCTGCGCCCCGGGCTCCCATCTGCCTCCGGCTGCTGCGAGCACAGCCCTGGCCACACAGACTGCCGGGCGTCGGCCAGACCCGGCCCTCCAGCGCCCAGCAGAGCACGCGAGGAGCGCCCGGGGCAGGCGGGCTGGAGGCGGCCGCAGCATCCCGGCCGTCAGACCGCAAGTCAGCCTGGGCCCTTTGCCGAACTTTGCTGGGCATCAGTGCTCCTGTGATGGCCTGTTTCAAGCTGCTCCTGTGTCACTGACAGGAACCGGGAATCAACGCGCACAGCTCAGGAGAACCAGGCTCCAGCCCCCCGCTGACCACCCAGACCTGTGTCCCCCGCCGGGACCACCCCCTGGGCTCCACCCCAGAGCCCAGGCTCGGCGGGCCTGCTGGGGAGCTCAGGAAAGGAGGCTGCAGGGGCCTCGGGGCCCCCATGAGCCTTGCTGGGGAAATGCCCATGGAAAAACGGCAGCAAGGAGGCTTCCTGGGGCCTTGGGCTCCTCCCCGTAGCCCCACCTCCGGAGGCTTCCCAGAGCCACAGGAAGGTCAGAGGCCCCGGGGCCCGGGCCCAGATCTGGCAACTTCCTGTCCCTCTCTGTTGGCCCTCGTTAATCCTCGAGTCATCTGTCGCTAGCCAGGAGGGGCAATTAAGTATTAATGATGCAGTATTTCCTCGTGATCGTCGCCGGCCAGGGACAGGGCAGACGGCAGGAGCCATCCACGGCAGGCCAGAGTCACGTGCCACGTGCCGGGGAAGCAGCATGCTGAGCCTGGGGAGGGCAGCCCCACGGGGTTCCCCGGCAGACAGGCTCCATCCAGCCTTCCTCCTCACCCTCACCAGCCTGGCCGCTCTGATTAAAACCTCTGTGTAATCACAACCCACACGTTTCCCGGCTCCTGGTCAGTCCCACCGGCGAGGCTTTGTGTACACACGCCCAGAAGGCGGGCGGCCCCCCAGGGCCCGCTGGACGGAGCGCCTGGCAGCGAGCACACAGCTCCCTACACCCGCCCCCGAGGACCGCGCAGGCCGGGGTACCGCCTGGCCTGTCGCAGCCACGCCGGGCCTCTTCCCGGGCTCCAGGCCCCAGCCTGAGACCCTCCACCACCTTCTCAGCAAGTGTTTCCGAGAACCTGACCCTGTGCCCAATAGCGCCCCGCCTGCCGGAGCCCAGGGAGCCCGGTGCCAGCTGCTGCCCGGCCTGCGCCCACGGCCGGGGTCTTAAGGCACTGTGGTCCCGGGAGGCCGTCCCCAGAGCTGCCGCCCACCCTGGTGTGCGGGTCACGCCCCACCTCCAAGACCTCAGGTCCGCTCAGAGAGGCTGCAAAGCGCAGTTTCAAAGCACAGGAGGAAAATTAAGGGTGAGAAAGATGAGCAACCGGTGGCCACAACACAGGCTGATTCATTCCAGAAGAGACGGAGGCAATCCAGTAACCGAAACGACGATCAAGTGTACTTAGGGTCTTCAGAGCAAGAAAGGAAAGGCATCCCTAAAGAAGAACAAGAATCCCTGGCAGCGATGAGAAGGACGGGCAGACACCAGCCAGACATGAAACCCTGGAAGTGAAGCACAGGGGGCCCGAGAGGCACACAGCGCAGCGTGCGGTGTGCCCACGAGCTGAGAGCATCAGGGGCGTGAGCACACACCGGGAATCGTCGCCCAGGCCTCACAGAGCAGGCGGTCGAGAGCCTGAAGGTGGCAACGCCGACATCTGTCTCACGGAGGGGGCTTGGTGGGCAGCAAGAGCGGGAGAGACAGCCGGGCAGCTGGCTTCTCTCCAACCGCGAGCCCCTCACTGGCCTTTGGGGGGCCCCGAGTCTGGGCACGAGCCCCCCTAAGCCCCCAGGGTCCTGGGACCCGCCAGGCCCCTCTCCAAACCCACCAGCAGAGCAGTGACTCCAGCGCTGCCTGGAGGAGCCAGGGGGGGCCTCTTCTCTCCGGCCCTGCAGGGCCGCCAGCCCGAGGAACTCGGCCAGCGATCCCTCCCTCCCCCAGGGCCCCCAGGGGTGCAGCTGCAGTCCCCAAGCGGGTGCCGGCCAGCAATCCCTCCCCCAGGGCCCCAGGGGGTGCAGCCGCTGCTCTCGGAGCCTGAGGACAGGATGTGGGCAGGGGCAAGGCTGAGGGCGCTGCCTGCACTGGCCCCCGCCCCACGGGCCCTCCCCGCAGCAGGCCCTGGGGCCACATAAAGGGCCCGTCTCCCTGCTGGGGGCCTCGGGCCACTTCCCCATCCCCTGGTGTCCAGGCCAGACGCTGGACAGGCTGCGGAGATGGCACCCCTCGACCACCTCCCCTGACACCCCGCTCCAAGGGGCCACTCCTCACACAGGGCCCTGAGTGCCCACTCCTCCAGCCCACGCTCCGAGACCCGAGCCAGGGATGTCATCCCTGGGGGGTCTCGGCTCCCAGACCCCTTCCAGGTGAATTTTCAACTGGCAGGACCAGCTCCTGTGCTTGAAGAGGGCAAGGTGGGGGGGTGCTTTCCAAATGGGGACAGACTGTAGGGGGCCCGGCGTGGGAGCTGGCGGGGGCTGGCCTGCTCAAGGGGCAGTGCCCAGGGCTCTCGGAGGCGTCCACATGGGGGCTGGGGGGAGGCAGGCACCCTTCTGGTGCTGACGCAGCTCTGTGGGTGGATGGGGGTGGGTGGGCCAGAGCGCCGGTTCCCTGACCCCTCAATGGCCCCCCATGCCCGCCTGGGGTTTGCAGAGCTACTGAGGGGCCAGAGGTGGACGCTCCTGCGAAGACAGGCAGACCTGGGGGGCGTCAGCGTGGAAACCACCGCCCTGCCGGCAGGGGAGGCAGTCGGGTGGCCCCTGCCTGCCTCTGCCTCGCACACCCCGAGGCCATCTCTCTTCCCGGGGACGGATGGCTGGACCGACGGGGGCGACAACTGAGGCTGGAGCAGCAGAAGGACCCTCCCTGCGCAGCAGGTTCTCACACGCCTGTCCTGCAGGAGCGTGCACGGGCCGGGACCATCTGGAAGAGTGCTCCAGGGACAGGTGCGGCTCAGGCGTGTCAGAGAAGGCTCGGGGGGGCCTGGAAAGCTGGAGCATCCTGCCTCCCTGACCCCCACCCCCTCTGCCCCTAGCGGGAGGGCAGCCCCCCTCCACCCAGCCCCTCCCACGCCCTGTCAGGATCCTGTGGCTTCCACGCCCAGGGGGCCCTCCCATGACTGGGGGAAGGTATGGGGGGACCCCGGCCCCTCCCCTGCCAGCCCTGCCCGGGAGGGGAGCAGTCTCCCAGGAGGGCTTCTCCCAGCATCGCAGCTCCGAGCTCCTGCCGTCCCTTCAACTTCCAGGGCAAACCCTCCTGGGGCCGCCTGCACTCCCCAGGCCCAGGGGCTGGAGCTCATCCTTCTGAAGTTCGGCTTCAGAAGGGGTCTCCTCGGGGTCGCCGAATACACACACCTCCCAGAACATCTTTTCAAGTCAGCCTTCAAGCCCTTGCCTGCTCTCTGGCCCTGCTGCCCTGGACTCTCACGGGTGCAGAGATTTTAGCAGACAGCAGAGGCCATAAGACCAGTCCCAGCTCACAGAGGCAGGGGTCTCAGGAGTCAGGCAGGTCAGATGGAACGAGAGCGGCTGGCAGCTTTCACATCAGTGCTGTGAGCCCCGGGGCCACGGCCCTGCATGGTGGACGCTGCCTCTGGGGCCCCGCAGTTTGCAGGGTGCGATGCCCGGGAGCCAGCGCCTGCTCCCCACCCGCCGCTCGTCCACCTGGCCTTCTGCTGACAGCAGTCTCTTGTGATGAGACCTCTTGGGGCTCTGGGTCTCTTGGGGTTCCCCAGCCCTGCAAGCCTAACAGCCTCTGCTCAAGCACAGGCCCCAATCTGTCCACCCCCCCGAGAGCCCCAAACCCGAAGCCCTGAGCACACCATCCCGCATGTTTCACAGGATAAGGCAGATTGGCCGGGGCAGGAAGCCCAGTGAGTGGATCCAGACCAGAACGTTTGGATGTTCAGGCCTCGCAATCTCGGCTGCCCCTGAAGCCGCCCACGGCCCCCGTGAACTGCGGCCTCCTAGGGGGCAGACTGGGGGACATCCGGGGACCTGCACGTCCCAGGCCCACATGAGAAAGGAAGCGTGCGAGCCCACACACACTCACCTGGCCAAAGTCCTGTCTCCCGCCGGCCGTGTGCGGGGAGTCCTCCGCTTTCCCAAAGCACTGAAGAGGGAGGCCGGGTCAGCCCAGAATACGGTCTGCTCTAAGGGGACGGGCCAGTGGTCCAAGAGACATCCGGGACCTGGGAGAGCCCGGGGACCTCCAGAGGACCCGGGTGGAGCGAGGAGGAGCGGACACCTCAGGATGGGGCCTGGCCCCCCGGGGCATAGCCTCTCCAGCCCACCCCAGAAGGAGGAGCCCCTGACACCACCCCACCTGCCCGGCCTGCTGTGCGCCCAAGAACTGTCCATCTTGGGCCCTGGGCCGGAAACCCCGGGGGCAGCCCGGCTGGGCTTGGCGGTGACAAGGAGGATCTAAGGGAGGGTGCAGAGGCTGAGGGGGGGCATCCTGGGATCCCCGCGGGAAAGGGGCACAGATCCTGCGGGTGGACGCAGGCCCCGGGCCGCCTGAGATGGGAAAGGGGAGCCGGCTCAGGGGGCCAGCCCCGCCGTCCCCCAGGGGTCAGCTGAGTCCAGAGAAAAGGGGGTGGGGACACGCCCTCCGCTCCCAGCTTCTCTCCTCTCCCCCGCGGAGCCCTCGGCCCCCGCCTTCCTCCCATTGTACAGTCGGGGAAATTGAAGTCTACCGCGCGGTGGCCGCGCCCCAGCGCAGACATCTCCGCTCGCTGGCCCGGGCCAGCCCCCCCACCCATCCCCTGGGCACCCGGAGCCAAGCCCCTCGAGGGTCGCCACCGTTCCCGCCAGTCCCGCCTCGGCTCAGGGCGGTCCCGGCGGGCCTCCAGAACGGTCCCCACCCCGGCCTCCCCCGGGGCCGGTTCCCGCCACCAGCGCCCACCGGACGCGCCCGCGCTCGGCCGGCGCTCAGCTCCGTCCCTCGCCGCGCCCTAGGCGCTCGGACGCCGTCCGCTCACCCAGCCTCCCCAGGACGCCGGGACGCTCGGGTGCTCGGCCGGTGGAAGTCCCGACTCGCGGGGGCCGCCCGCCCCGCTCCGGCCGGCCTCTGCGCCCCCCGAGGGCTCGGCGAGGGCCCGGAGCCCGGGCGCACCACGGCGCCCCCGCCCCTGCCGCCGGGGCCGCGCGCTCTAGCCCCTACTCCTCGCCGCCTGCCCTGCGCGCCTTCCGGTCCAGCCCGGGGACGGTCCGGAGGAGTCCGCGCAGCGCCCCCGACCGCGCTGGGGAGCCGGCGGCGCGCCCGAGCCGCCGGCGGCGCGCGGACCCCAGCCCTCGAACCGGCTGTCGGAGCGGCGGGAAGAGACGCAGCGGCCGCGCGCCTGAAGGAGGGGACCTACGCCGCCCGCGCTCCCGGCCCGATGACCCTGGCCGCCCGCCTGCGACCCCAGACCGGGGGCCCCCACTGACCTGCTGCTTGAGAGCCGGCGCCCGCGGTCTCGGCGTCGCTGGGGCTCCGAGTCCGCCCGCGGGCGCCCCCCGCCGGCGACTTCTAGCCCCGCGCGGTCCGCGCCCCGCCCCGCCGCCAGCCCGCCCCGCCGTGCGCGGAGCCTGGGGTGCCTCGTGCGGCGGCTCGTGCCCCCCGCGCGCCCTCCACGCTCCCGGCTCCCGCGTCCGCTCAGGCCACCTGCCTCGTCCCCTCCGACGACTCTCTCGGCCCGGGGCGCAGGCCCGCACTCGCTCCCCTCCTGCGCGAAGCCCCCGGTCACCGTGTCGCCAACGGGAAGTGCCCCGTGCCTGCTGCCCTCGGCCCTTTCCACGGCGCCCGCTCCGGAAGGAGAAAGCTCAGCCTCAAACCAGGGTCCTGGGGCTGGTCCCCAGCCTTGCTGGCGCTTCCCGAGTCTGGCCGGCAGTGCGCTGGTCCAAGATTGGCCTCTAAGAAGCCGCCCCCATTCCAGTGACCCCTCTGAGCCCTCCCCAGGTCAGGTCCTTCCCCCTCCCCAACTTCTCTGAGCAAAAGGAGGAGGAGTCACCTTCGGCCTCCTCGACCCCCTGGGATCTCAGACTTCGCCCTGGGAGCCCTCCTTCTGCCCGCCTCACAGATCCAGGGTTGTGTGATTCCGCATGGGAACGCCCCACGCCCATCTGTCTCCAGCTCAGCCACTCAAGGGGACCCCCCTTCCACCCTGACTCTGGACAGACACGGGGCCACCCCAGTTCTGAGCAGGACAAGCCGCTCCGAGGCCGGGGTGCCGCTGCCAGACGTTCGCAGGAACCCCAGGGTGGGGGCGCTGTTTGTTGGCCCCCCTGGGTGGAGGCCGGGTTGGGGGGGCAGCTGTCTCTGCAGCAAGCCCACAGGCTCAGGGGAAGCGCGGGAGGGAAGCGGGGGCTCCTCCGTCCGGGAGTGCAGCCTTCCCAGTTCATCTCCAGCCCCATTCGGCCAGCGGGGACCCCGCTCCTGTCTCCGCTGATGTCCAGTGGCCCCCTCCCCGGGCACAGGAGGGGTGCTGGGAAGCCGGATGGGACCCTGAGACCTCGGGGTGGGGGAGATGCGCGGGAGCGCGTCCCCGTGACCCCGCCCCCGGCTCAGCCCCCCGCCCCACCCCCAGCCCGGCGCTGGTCCAGCTCAGCTGGCTCCCTCTGCCCCGCCCCTGCACTCACCTCCCCTGCCGGCTTTGGGGGGCCCCTTGCCTCACCTGTAGAGTAGGGCTGTTGTCTTTCTGTCCTGCTGCCCCCGGAGCTGTCAGACCACGAAGGACCACCCTCCAGGCCCCGGGCTTCCCTCCCTGGCTTCTAGGCCCTCCCGTGGGACAAACTTCTACAGGGGCAAAACCCTTCCGCCCACGCATGGGCCCGAATTCACTCAAATCCTCACTCGACAGACATCCAGGGAGTTGCTGGCGAGTCGCCTGGGGCCCAGATGAGTCGGCAGGGTTCATAAGGCGTGGACCACACTCCGCTGACCCCAGGTCACGCTCATCCCCAAGCGTGGGTCCCCAGTTCCCTTCCGGGGCCCAAACCTTCCTGCCCAAACTTCCGCAGGTGTGGCCCGGCCCCAGCAAGTGCCCAGGGGCTGAAGCCAGCCCCGTGGGCCAGAGGGCCAAAGCCCTCGGGTTTCACCCGCGGGGCCCAGAGGGAAGCCCCTCCTCTGCGTGGGTGCCCCAGGCCTGGGGTAGCCATGTCCTCCAGACGGGGCGGTTGGCTGGGCCGGCGGGACTCCAGCCCTAGAGCCAGCTGCCCAGGCGCTGGAACCCACCTGCCCTGGAAACACAGGGTCCGCAGCCTCCTGGCAGAGGCGGGAGGGGTAGGGGTCTGCCCCACTGGTCCTGTGTCATCTGCCTCGAGCTCTGAGTCCAATGAAGCTTCTGCCCAGAGTGGGCAGGGGGCAGGCAGAGGGGCTCTTCAGCAGTCCTCGCTGCCTGCCACCGTGGGCCTCGAGCGCGCTCCTCCAGGTCCGGGCCAGGCCGGGGGAGCCCCGCGAGCCCGCGGCCGCACCCAGGTGATGGGGGTGGGGTGCCCAGCAGGCCCCTCGTGGGCCGTGGCATTCCTGCCCAGCCCCACGCCAGCCTGTGGAAGCTGTGGGCACCCACCCTTCCTTCCGTCCGGGCCCAGCTGCTCAGGTCAGGCGGGGGGCCAGCTGGGCTCCCCCCCCAGCCCACTCCCACAGGCTGTGTTCCCGTCCAGGATGCACCTGCGTAGCCTCTGGCCCCCAGCTGGGCCGGCTCTGGGGCCGCACCAGGAGCGGAAGGCCAGACGTGGGGTGAAGCACCCCAAGGGTGCTGGGGCCAGGGTCCCAAGAGCTGCCAGGCCGCCCCGAGTGCCCGCCAAGTCCTCCTCTGTGAGGGGGAGGCTCTGGAAATGTGGAGGCGGGGGCATCGCTGGGCTGCAGCTCAGGCTCCCAGGCCCTGAACAGACACGGGAGGCGGCTCCACGCCGCCAGCACCAGGCGGCTGCAGACCCCAGCCCCGGCCAGGCCCAACCCAGGAGGTGAGCGCTCCGGGAACACTGTGCCTCTGGCAGATCTGGGCGCATCCCTGTGGGTGGGGAACCTGAGGCCCAGGTGGAGCAGGGCCTCGTCCTGAATGACGGCAGCTCGGGCACTGCCCATAGCAGCGGCCAGGTTATCAAAGGCGCCCACCCCGCCAGGAGCTCCCCACGGCGCTTCACGGGGGGCAGAGTCCATGGGGGCCCTTCCTGGGCCTACCCTGTTGCAGAGGCGGTCCCTCCCGGGAGATGGACGCAGACCTGGGGGGCAAGCGGTGTCCCCGCGTCCTGCCTGATGGGTGCTGGTGACTTGCGGCCCCAAGCCCCTCCCCGGCCCTCCTGGTCTGCCAGCCGAGGCTCCAGACCTCACGGTGGCTCCCTCCTTGGAACCCCGACCACCCTGGATACAGACGATGCAGACGCCACCATCCGGCGTCTGGCACAGCCCGCAGGCAGAGCCCCCCCACCTCCCCCACAGCCCCCCAGTTCCTGGCCCTTCCTCCGCACCCCAAGCGGGGCAGGTCTCGGAGCCAGGAAGCCTGGAGCCCCGTCCTGACGCCATCAGCGCTTTCCCAGCGACCTGGGCCCCCAACAGAACCTGGGGCCTGCAGGCTCAGAGCCCCCACTGAGGGGACCCCTTAGACAACCAGGCCTCCCCGAGCCCGGGACGCCCCCCACCTCCCAGCCCCACGGAGGCGGCGGGCACAGCAGCAGGAGGGTGTCTGCCCCTCGCTGCCCGGGGCCCGGGGTGGTGCCTCCCTCCTGCTGCCACAAGCAGGGCCCAGGTGCAGCGCAGAGCCTCTGGCCGCCGTGGGACAGCCTCCGGCAGGGCAGCAGCAGAGGGGGCTCTGAGCATCCCCGGACAAGGCCCTGACCCGGGGAGGGGGTCACAGACCCGGGAGGGGCGCTCACGTCGCCCCGCACCAACAGGATCGCGCCGTGTGCCAGGTGACGCGGCTGGGCCGTGGGGTCAGTCCCTCCACACGAGGAAGAAAGGCTGACTGCTTGGGCGCTGTGATGAGTAGAGGTGGCTGTTTTTTTTTATAATTTTATATATTCTCAAGATTATCTCCGAGATATACTTCTACAATCACCCACCAAGCCTCAAGGGGCCCTCCCCCAGCAGAGCAGCACCTGCCCGGGCCGTGCCTCGCGCCACGCAGGCAGACGGCCGCCCCCCCAGCACGGACCTCCCCGCCCCCCCACAGGCCCGGGACACCTCCTCGCCCGCGGGCTCCAGGGTCAGCCGTCCCCCCAGCACAGCCAGACCCTGGAAGCAGTGAGCGTCCTGTTCACGGTGACCCAGAAAAGCCCAAGCCGATGTGTTACAACACTTTTAATACATTCAAGAGTATTTAATAGAACAAAATTTAGGGCGCTGTCAGTCAGCAGAAGCCTGTGGTCAAGAGGAAGCCCACGGGTCCTTTCGCAGGAAGCTTGTGCTTGGAGGGAGGAGGCAGGCGGCCCCTGGCACGCTGGCTGCAGGCAGGCTGGGCCCCAGGTCGTCCAGACGGCCCCTCACAGCCAGCAGTCCCGACCAGCCTCCTGCAGTCTCCTCACAGGACCCCCGTGTGGACCGAGGGCCTGGCCACATGGGCTGTTGTCAGAGGCAGCAGGGCCCCCGGGAGACCCCCCTTGCAGCCCCACCAGCCCTGGGCTGAAGCCGGGCCCTCCTCCAGGGGATGCCGGGGCCCCCACTCCCGGCCCTGCAGCAGGCGGCCCCAGGAACAGAGAGGCCTGCAGACCCACAGAGGTCTCCGCCGGACAGGAAAGTGGCCCCCACTTAATAAATAGACTCGATTGTGGCCACAGGCTGGGCACGCAGGCTGCCGTGAGCATGGGGGAGAGAGGAGCCGAGGGGAGAGACGTGGAGGGCGGCCCTTCTCCCTGCCGGCCACCAGGTGGGCACAGTGGTGCCCGCAGATGCGAGGGCGGGCCCGGCAGAATGGCTGGCAGGCGTCCTCGGGGGCCTGGGCTCCGGTCGGGCGCTGCTCCACAGCTGACAACGGCGCTTCACCCAGAGCCTCTCACCCCACGGAGCCGCAGCGCCCGCTGCGCGGCTGCCTCCTCGCCCCGAGCCCCCGGGGTGCGGGCCGCCCTTCCGCCTGCCAGTCTGGGTTCTGGACACGGGTCACCCCAGCAGCTCCCGGGCCCCAGGGCGGGCCGAGGTTGGTCATCAGGATGCGGGCCCGGCCTGCAGAGCTAAGGCACTTTTGTCCACCCCGCCGGAGGCAGGCCATGTCCAAGCGCTGCAGGGGCTGAAGCCGCAGTGTCTGGGCCTCAGCTCGCTCAGCTTTTCCTCCCATTTCTGGCGACGCTGGTCCTGTTTCCCCGCCTCACGTCCGGACGCTGTTTCATTGCTATGCTTACTAAAATGATTTAACAGTGGTGCTGAGAGAACAGGAGCCCTTCCCCCAATACTGCCCGTAGGAAACACACTTTGTAGCCCAAGAACCCGCTTGTGGAGGACTCCTCTGCCAGGACCCTGAAGCCACCGGGTTCCCCGGCCCCTGGGGTAGAGGGCAGCCTGGGGGCAGGAGGCAGGCAGGTCCCGGCAGGCTCCCGACCCTGCTTCTCGGGTGGGCAGCTGAGGTGCTTCCCGGGGCTGTGGGCGCAGGAAGCCCAGCGCCCTGGCTGGCGGAGGACGAGCCTCCCACCACGGCTCCGACCCGGGTGGGCGAGCGGGTCGGGCCGCAGGCCGAGTCCCCGTGGGGCGGGCGGCTGGGGCACAGGAAGCTTGCCGGGCCCCGTGACGGGCGGCGGGCGCTCAGGTCTCGAAGTACTTGTAGATGGCGGTCACGTAGAGCATCACACTCTGCCAGTCCGGCCGCTCGGTCCGCACCATCTCACTGATGTCCTGACGGGAAGCAAGTGGCCGTTAGAGCCTGGGCGGCCCGCGGGCTCCGGGCCCCACCCCGCCTGTCACACAGGCCAGAGGGCAGGACGTGGCCACATCCCCGCTGGGTGCCCAGGGCCGCCCAAGGCCCAATGGGGCTCATCCCCACACGAGCGCGCCCCCCAGGCCCGCCACACAGCCCCCAGCTGTGACCCCGCGGCCTGCAGGTACCGGCCCATGCTGCTGGGAAGCGGGCGGGGGCCTGAGCTCTGAGCCGGGCCTCCCAGGCCGGCTGGAGAGTCGGGCGTGCAGGGCACAGATGTGCGTGGGGCCAGCCGGACGGGGAGAAGGACCACGCACGTGTTCAGTGGAGGAGCCTCAACGGGAGGCTTTCAGGGTGGGGGACTGCCTGCTTCTCGGACATCAGAACTTTACACGTGGCGTGAACCTTCCAGATAAGGGAACCATCACATAACCGTACTTCTGTCTAGGTTTACAACCGAATAGAAGCCACTCAAGACCATGTGCTTCTGTGAGATCACAAGACAGATTCATGGAACTCTGCGTGAACACTCCTGCAGGGTAAAGATGAGTGTAGACACTTGTTCAAAGCTACCGGTCGCTACAAGGCAGGTGGCAGGTACCCTCGGGCTGGGAGGTAGCCCTGGGGGCTCCTGACCTGGCCCCGTGGGGTCCCTCACTCTGCGGACACCCTAAGCTGTGTGTCTCTGGGTGCGGGGAGGCTGGCTTTGTACTTGGGTGCAGCGTTTTCTCCCTTGAAGTCAAACTTGCTGACGAGGCAGGAGCCCCCACAGAACAGTCTGTCCCGAGCACGGCAGCCCCGCCCCGACCACACCCCCGGGCGCCCAGTGCTCTGGGCCCCCGCCCTCCACTGGGTCACAGGCCGAGCTGCTGGGGTGCGCCTCTGACGGTGACCCTGACCACCCCCAGCCAGGGCGCGGCCTCGGACGCTCCGTGTGAGGCACGGGGCGCACGGGGTGGGCCGTCCGCACCCTCCCGGGTCCCCGCAGCTGGCGTCGCCCCCGAGCGCCTAGGGCCCCGCCCGGCAGCCCCCTCAGGATGAGGCCTCACCAGTGTGGACTTGATACCGACGCTCTCGGCCGCCTGGAAGGCCAGTGTGAAGTTCCTCCGCTGGAAGAGAAGCCGCAGGACGGCTGTGTGAGCAGGCTGGGGAGGGCCACCAGCCCACCCACGCCTGCCACGCTGACTGCTGCCCCGGGCCCTCCCATCCCTCTGCCGACCGGCTGTGCGGTGACCCCCAACAGGGCTCAGACCTGAGCTGCCTGTAAAACCCCAAAGCTAATAAGCAACACTTGTGAAAAAGTTTTCCCCTTGTGGGGGTCTTCAGAAGTCATCTGAAGGGGCAGGAGGGGCTCTGAGACGGGGCGCTGGGGGCAGTAGAAGGCTTGGGCTGCACTGAGCCCGTCCTTTTCTGGGGGATGGTCTTGATCCCTGCCTCCTGTACAATGTCATAAACCTCTGTCTATAGCTCTTCAGGTGTTCTATCAGATCGAATCCCTTTCCACAGGACTGGAAAAGGTCAGTTTTCATTCCAATCCCAAAGAAAGGCAATTCCAAAGAATGCTCAAACTACCGCACAATTGCACTCATCTCACACGCTAGTAAAGTAATGCTCAAAGTTCTCCAAGCCAGGCTTCAGCAATATATGAACCGTGAACTTCCAGATGTTCAAGTTGGATTTAGAAAAGGTAGAGGTGCCAGAGATCAAATTGCCAACATCCGCTGAATTACTGACAAAGCAAAAGAGTTCCAGAAAAACATCTATTTCTGCTTTATTGACTATGCCAAAGCCTTTGACTATATGGATCACAAGAAACTGTGGAAAATTCTGAAAGAGATGGGAATACCAGACCTGACCTGCCTCTTGAGAAACCTGTATGCAGGTCAAGAAGAACAGTTAGAACTGGACATGGAACAACAGACTGTTTCCAAATAGGAAAAGCAGTACGTCAAGGCTGTATATTGTCACCCTGCTTATTTAACTTATGTGCAGAGTACATCATGAGAAATGCTAGGCTGGAGGAAGCACAAGCTGGAATCAAGATTGCCGGGAGAAATATCAATAACCTCAGACATGCAGATGACACCAACCTTATGGCAGAAAGCGAAGAACTAAAGAGCCTCTTGATGAAAGTGAAAGAGGAGAGTGAAAAAGTTGGCTTAAAACTCAACATTCAGAAAACTAATATCATGGCATCCAGTCCTGTCACTTCATGGCAAATAGATGGGGAAACAGTGGAAACAGTGGCTGACTTCATTTTTCTGGGCTCCAAAATCACTGCAGATGGTGACTGCAGCCATGAAATGTAAAGATGCTTACTCCTTGGAAGGAAAGTTATGACCAACCTAGAGAGCATATTAAAAAGCAGAAACATTACTTTGCCAACAAAGGTCCGTCTAGTCAAGGCTATGGTTTTTCCAGTGGTCATGTATGGATGTGAGAATTGGACCATAAAGAAAGCTGAGTGCCGAAGAATTGATGCTTTTGAACTGTGGTGTTGGAGAAGACTCTTGAGAGTCCCTTGGAGAGCAAGGAGATTCAGCCAGTCCATCCTAAAGGAAATCAGTCCTGGGTGTTCATTGGAAGGACTGATGCTGAAGCTGAAACTCCAGTACTTTGGCCACCTGATGAGAAGAACTGACTCACTGGAAAAGGCCCTGATGCTGGGAGGGATTGGGGGCAGGAGGAGACGGGGACGACAGAGGATGAGATGGCTGGATGGCATCAGCGACTGGATGAGCATGAGTCTGAGTAAACTCCGGGAGTTGGTGATGGACAGGGAGGCCTGGCGTGTTGCAGTCCGTGGGATCGTAGAGTTGGACACGACTGAGCGACTGAACTGAACTGAACTGAGCCGGTCCTGGCTGGATGGGGAGGAGCCTGGCCTGGCGTGGGTGGTGCTGCCCAGACCACTCTCCGCACCAAGCCCTGAGCCTGTGTCATCAGCGAGGGGGTGAACTGGCAGCCCACCCCCGTGCCCCCAGAAGGGCCCCTCCTCCGCATCCGCGCGCCCGCACCTTGTCCTGGCTGCTGAGCTCCTGGTAGGGGATGTGTGCGGGGAGGTAGGTGTGCAGCAGGGCGCAGAAGGCCAGCCCATCGTTCCAGCTGCTGCTGAAATTGGTGATGTCAATGTTCTGCAGGAAAAGAAAGAAAACATGTGAGTGACACCCCCCCCCGCCCCGGGCTTCTCAGGTCATGGTGGAGGGGGCGGAGGCTGTCAAGTCCAGGCAGGACGAGCCGCTGCAGGAAGCTCGGTGGGCCGGGGCCCGGGCCCGCTGGTATCAGGGGCCGCGGGAGCGGCAGCTCTGTGTCATGAAGAGCTGAGTCCAGCCGCCCCACACCCCGACTCACAGGACGACCCCACTTCACAGCGAGGGCTGCGGCCGCCAGTCTGCAGAGGGAACACCCAGAGCCGACGGCACAGGCAGCAGGCCCCGCGACGCGTGTGCAAGGGTCAGCTCGGTTCCGACAAGTACCCAGCTCCATGTCCAGGATGCACTGTTCCCAACTAGAGACGTGATGTGTCCCTCAGAGTATCTTATTATATGACAGAGCAGGTCAGCTAGAGATTAGCCTTTACCTTATTTGCAAGAATCCTTTTGAAGCAGAAACTCCACGATTACATTTGGAAATTCACACTTTATGAAAATACCATGAACTAAAGAAAGAGCGTCCCCGGCGTGGCACGTCCTGGGTGCTGTCTGCGGACCGCCCTCCTCGGGGACACCCGGGCACCGCGCCCCTCCCTGAGCAGCGGTCACAGCGCAGTGCCCTGCGTCTGCAGGGAGCTCCGGCAAGGCTGCCCGCCACCCCCGCACAGACGGCTAGTTCCTGAGCCCACAGGGGCCCAGGGACCAGGCGGGGCTCCTGACAAAAGCCACAGGGGGGTGGACACGAGCTCTGTCGCCAAAAGGAGCCGTCGGGCCCCGACCGCTGGCACCGGGACGCTGCCCGCTGGGGGCGACGAGCCGGAGGTCACTCCCCCAGTGGCTGCCAATACAACCTGGAGGCCTTGTTTGTAGGCCGTGCTGACGGAAGCGACCAGGTCGCGGTGCCAAGGGGGCACAGACCTGCCGAGAGCTCCGGGGTGAGTGCGGCAGCGTGTGGTGGGCCCGCCACGGCCAGAGAAGGGCAGAGCCAGCCCCCCACGCCGAGGCCCGGAAGCCACGCATCATCGGTCCCCACGACAGCGGGGACCCCCCAGCGGGCGGGCTGCCCTCACAGCCTCTGCTCTGCAACGCCTGCCACCCCCATGGCCAACCTGCCCCTCTGCCCTCCCGGGGATCTCAGGACGCAGCCAGTGGGAGAAACATGGACGGGAAGGAGACCACCTGTCCATGGCCCCTGGGGGGCAGAGCCCCCGCGTTCCCACACAGCGGCGCGCGCTCCCCGCGGAGGCCCCCAGAGGACTCCTCTGCCTAGTCCTGGGGGCGCGGCCCCGACCAGGGAGCCAGGACACGGGCGGCCCAGGGGCAGCAGGACAGAGCGCCTGACGACGTGTCCAGCTCCACGCGGGCCAAGGCCCGCCGCCGGCCGCTCACACAGGCCTGGAGGAAGCATGCCCCACTTCCTGCCCAGCGACCGGCCGACCTGGAGCCGCCTACGTGCCTGGCCTCAGCGGCTGCGACAGAGGACCGGCTCTGCCGGAAGCAGCTGGGCCTGCAGTCCGGCAGCAGCGGGTACGCGGCTGACCAGAACCTTCAAAGCCCCGAGTACGCAGGGCACTCTGCCCACCCCAGGAGTGTTGCTGGGCCCTGCGGGCAGCTGGCCTGCCTGTGCCGTCTCAGCTCCCGCAGACTGACGTGAGACGCCGCCCCGCTCACGGCCCTCCTGAGCTCAGACGCAGCCTGTCCCCCTGCAGCGGGCGGGACCCACCTCCGTGCACTGACGCTGGGCCGGGGGGAGTGGGGGCGGTCTGAGGGCCGAGAAGCTATACAAACAGTGTGTCAGAGAATATCTTAACACGTTGTCACTTGTCTTTTAATTAAGGGCCACGAAACGCACCCCCAAATGCCACACAGTGGTGGTTCAGACAGTACATATTCTGCTTGCAGCACAGGAGACACGGCTTTGATCCCTGGGTTGGGAATATCTCCGAGAAGAGCACGGCAGCGCACTGCGGCACCTGGCGGGCTACGCACAGGCCAGGGGGCTGCGAGAGCGGGACACACCTGAGCGACCGACACTTTCACATTTAAGGCAATAATAAGGCACGGGGCCTGAGCCCCTGGTTTGCCTCTGCAACACACAGCTTCCTCCACCGACTCAGCCATCACGGTGGGGTCTCCCACCAACCACACTGCCTGGCGTCGGGAGGCAGGAAGGAGCCACAGACAAGCCTCAGTCCAGGCCGGGGGCAGCGTCTGGGGATGTTAGAGCCTGGGTGTGGATAGTGGGGAGGCAGGAGGCGGTTCTGGGCTCCCGGGTGACCCCCGAGTGACAGTCAGCAGAGGCCCCGCTGGCCCCAGAGGAGCAGCCCGTGGTGCTGGGCGCACATCTGCCCGGGCCCTTGGCCAGGCTCCGCTCCGGGTCAGGGGAGGGAGGCCCATGTGTCATGACATCCACGTCAGACTCGCAAGTGAAGTAGAGGCGGGAAGAGATGCAGGGCGGGCGGGCGCTGGCCGAGGACACAGCCGCCTGCACCTGCGGGGGTGGGGCAGCAAGGACCCTGGCCCCTACTGAGCCTCCGCATGGCCGGCCGGGCCTGTCCAGATGCCCCTGGCCTGCCCTCCCCCAGGGAGCCAGCCAGTCGGTCGGGCACAGCTCTCCAAGGTCCCGGGGGCCCAGCGTGCGGCCTGGAGGCAGGCCCACTGCCCTGAAGGCGTCAGCCAGCCGGACCCCACTCAGGACGCCGCCCGCTGGTGGCTGGGCCAGGATGGAGCACTGGGCCCCAAGGCGCCCTTCTGAGGAGAGGGCTTCCCACGCCAGGCGGCCGAGCGGCTCCAGCTGGTGACCGTGCTCTGCACCGGCACCACCCCCACCTGGACGGATGGACACACTCAACCCCACAGCTCAGGGCTTCTGCCCAATACCTGAGCCAGGGGCAGATGCAGCCCGGACAGAGCTGTGAGGCTAGCCTCCCCTAGCCCAAACAGAGACGCTCTGGACACACTGTCCCGTTCCTTCCAGACAGACACTGAAAGGAAACAATGCAATGTGTGAACCTTATTTGGATCTTAATTCAAGTAAATCACAACTGTAAAGCTGACCAGGATCCAACTGGGAACTCTGAACTCTGTCCAGACGTGTGTGTGTGTGCGTGTGCACGCCTAAGTCGTTCAGTCGTGTCCAGCTCTTGTAGCCCACCTGGCTCCTCTGTCCATGGGATTCTCCAGGCACAAATACTGGAGTGAGCTGCCACACCCTTCTCCAAGAAGGGATCTTCCTGACCCAGGGATGGAACCAGGGTCTCCCGCATTATGGGCAGATTCTTTACCACCTGAGCCGCCAGAGAAAGTGTCCAAATGAGTGGTGATGTTAAACGGAATCCCAGGGGTGGGAGTAACCAGGACACCTGGGCCTGGGGTGTGTCCCCAAGGGCCATTTTACTTTAGCACTGCTTTAGCACAACGTACCTAAAAATTTGCATGAGAAACAAACAAACCTACAACTCAACAGCGAAGAACCCAAGGGTGCAAACACGGAAAAGGGCAGAGGCCCTGAACCAGCGTGTCTCCAAGGCTGACGGATGCCCAGCAGCACAAGAGAAGAAGCGGGAGGCCGCTGGCAACCAAGGAACCGCAGGCCAGAACCCAGACTGTGCCGCTCCACTGCCTCCCCCGCTGGGCTGCAGGGCACCCTGAGAGCTGGACCCGAGAGCAGAAGCTGGGGACGGCGAGAAGCCAGAGCCCCGTTCTGGCTGCTGCGGGGCAGGGAGACAACCCCTGGCCACACACACAGAGCGCCACCAGGGGCCCCGGGGAGGCCACCCCGAGGAGACCCGCAGACGGCAGGGACACGAGCCCCCCTGGGAGCACTCACAGCAGCACGAACGTCCACCGACCGAAAGCGGACACGTGAGACGGGGCGCACGCACAGCACAGAGGAACGGTACAGGCTACAGGCTGGGTGCGCCTGCAAAGTCATGCCCGACCCCGGGCCGTGGGCCAGGCTCTGCAGAGGCTGCTCCAGAGCTGGCTTAGGAGCACCCTGAAGGGAAGGAGAGAGGATCCAGAGGCCTCAGTACAGAACGGGCTTTACAACACAAGCTTCATCTCTAAACACGAAGCCTGCTGAAAATAAGAGACCACTTTACAAAGACAGAGAACGTACACCTGGGCTTGTTCACACACCTCGCGTCTGAGAAAGAGAGTCCACGCAAGGCGGTGGCCCAGGGTTCAGCTGCCAGAGCAGAGGCTCCGGCCACAGCCCTGGGCCCAGCGAGGAGAACACCACGCGAGGGGAGGCGGCCTGGAAACTCCGCATCTCCTCTCTGCCTGACCAGGCTGCCCACGGGGTCCCAAGGGGGGCGGCGACGTGGGGACAGAGCCCCTCAGCACACACACCCGGTCAGGAGCCCACTTCACGGCCTCCAGCAGCAACCGCTGCTCTCTCCCATCTTTCAGCGGTTCGTCCTGCACCGACCAAGGGCGCCCGTCCATAGGGGCGGGGCAGCCCCTGCTCCTGCACCCGCCCGGGCTCCCGACCCCCGCTCCACTCCCCACGCCCCCCGTCCTGGTTTCAGCGTGCACACAGGTCAGTTGCTGGCGTGACAGGGGTCAGGACACAGCCAGAGAGGCCGAGGGCCGCGAGCAGGTGGTCCTGCAGGAGTCTGAATGCCGCGCCCACAAGCCTCGGTCATCTGAAGGCGGCCTACCGCTCAGGAAAGGGCACCGCAGGAAGAGACCTGGAAATGCTATGTTTCAAAACTAACCTTGGAAGTTCCCTGAGGGCAAGGGTCATGCTCCAGACGGCATGACATCTCTCCTGGAGTGAGTGACCTCGTGATGGACACTTCACCAAGAAGGGTCCTGGATGTGTCGCAAACGAGCATGTGCAAAGACACCCAACATCACGAGCTCAGAGGCACCTGCAGAACCGAAACCAAACCTCACACGCAGGACAGGACCGAGGCTGCCCGTGCCCAGCCCCGGCCAGGACAGGGAGGACTGGGGGCCCTCGTGTGCCGCAGGGGACGGGAGCCCCGACCCTCTCAGACCACATGACCCAGCCAACCCACTCTCAGACGCCTCCACACACACCCACACAGACGGTCCAGGGGGCCTTTCCTCACAACAAGCGACAGCTGGAAACAGCCCCATGTCCACCAACAGTCGAACGGATAATGAACCAGGACACAGCCGTAAACGGACGGGTCTCCAGGAGAGGAGGAGATGAATTACTGACACACAACAATACAACCAATCTCAAAACAATTATGCTCGGTGAGAGAAGCCAGACCCTTCCCCAAACTGCATGCTATGATTCTGTTTACACAAAATCAAGAAAAATGCAAGTCCTGCAGTGACAGCAGACCAAGGGCAGGCTGTTCTCAAGGAGACAGACGTCTGTTGGGCGTGGGGACAGTTCCGCGGGTGTGGACGTGGATCAGAAGTCAGCAAAGCTGTGAAACTGAAACCCGTGCAGCGGTAGCGGTCACCACCGCACGGTAACTCCGAACCCTGGGTTACGCCTCACCGTGGTGGGGCTGCGACACTTGAACAACAAACAAACTTGGAGAAAAAGAGGTTAGATTTGCGGTCACCAGAGGTGGGATGGGGAGGGGAACTGGAGGGCAGAGACTTGCAGTTTTGAGATAAATAGGTCCTAGGGACGTAACTGGAGAAGGCAGTGGCACCCCACTCCAGTCCTCCTGCCTGGAAAATCCAATGCACGGAGGAGCCTGGTGGGCTGCCGTCCATGGGGTCGCACAGAGTCGGACACGACTGGAGTGACTTAGCAGCAGTGACGTAACACTGCTGTATGTTGTACATGAAAGTTGAGAGCAGACGCTTACAGTTCTCATCACCGAACATCTTTCTACTTCACACGCACGTGAGACGAGGTTCATTCAGCCTCCTGTGGTCACACTTCACGTGTGCGTGCGTAGTTGGACCATCACGCCCCACACCTGATGTTCATCTGTGCCGCAGTCAACCCCACCTCAGCACATCTGCTTAGAAGACAAGAGGGCAGCCGAGACCACATTCACAGTCAGATCTAGGCTCTACACGGGGTCTCTCGGCTTCCCACCTCTGCAGTTCATCCCCAGTGTCTTGCATTTTGTGATTGAACACAGCGCACAGTTAAACCACAGCAGAGCCAGCCCGGGGCTGCGGACTGACGGGGGTGCTGCCTGCTGGATGCTCGCGGGGGGGTCCCCAGTGAGCCCGTGGGCAGCCTGCGTGTGCGGCAAGAACCCCTCCCCTCCCCTCCCAGGCCCCTCTCGCTTGGGGTCCCTGTCGCACTAGTACTGTCTCCACTTCCTGAAGAGACGGCCTGGACTCCTGAGAAGCGGCCTGGTGGTGTTTCTGCCCTGAGTCCCCCTGAGAGCCTCACTGCCCGTCAGCGTGGGGTCCACGTCCCTCCCCCGGAGCCGGGCAGGCCCCCGTGCCAGGTCATGAAAGGCAAGCGGCTGGTACCTGTCCCCCTCTCAGGATTCCCGCCCTGGGGCCGTGGCCAGCAAGCTGGGAGGAGGCCCTGGCCACAGGGAGGTGTCCGCCCAGACGTGTGCGGGCGGGAGTCTCTGACGGAGCAGAGGACCATGCCTCCTGTGCACTACCGACAGGCACGCACGAGCCACGTCAACGCCGGCGAGCCTGCGTCACCCACTCTTGGCTGGAAACAGCCAGCCTGCTGTGTCCTGCATGGAAGGGCCCACTGGCAGGAAACCCAGCTCCCTTCCCCACGGTGCCAAGCGGCGGACCACCCTTCCCATGGCAGTGAAGCACCTCCACAAGTAACTGCCTTCCACAAACTTCCCAAGTGACCTCAGGCTAAACTTACGCATGTGATGAAATTAACCTGTCAAACCTCCACTGCTCGGTGGCCTTCACACAGTTATGCTGGCCTCCCATCCAAAGTCACTGAAGCACAAGAGGAAAAAGGCTTCTCAGGATGGAAGGAAGTGAGGACTGTGCAAGCTGCTGGAGATGATACATGAAGATTATGTGACCCAGACAATTTAATGGTTCTGCTTTTAGCAGAAAAATTAAGCAGCTCTTGAAAACGTTGCTTATCTGATTTCTCTCCTATTTCTCAGCATTCCTCCTATAATAAAAAGGCCTGCTTACTGGAAACCTCCTGGAGCCCAGGGCACTGTCTGGTGGGAAGGGCCTGGGGCTGGGCGTCGGGAGACCCCAGGACAAGCGCAGTGGCCACAAGCTCGTCCGGCCGGCGGAGTGGGAGCCCCTCGTCACGATTCCCAGGTCCGTCTCAGGTGTGACCTTCGAGGTGCGGGTTCCGATGAACACACGCGCTCCTGAGGCTTCGAGCTGACCAAGCACCGGTGGCCAGGCCGTCGGCCACACCCAGCGGCTGCCCTGTCGTCGCGGAGTTCCACGGGATGAGAGGAGGAAGGCCGAGGGCTGCGACCCTGAGTCCTGGAGTCGATGACCCAGGGAGTCCTCCTGCCGGAGGAGCCTCAGCAGGCGCGTCTGAGAGGCTCTGCCTGCCCGGGGGACAGCCACCCCTCCCAAGCACCTTCCTGAGTGCGCGGGCCCTAGAAGACACACCCGGTTAGGAAGGCGGAAACTGGGGCTCAACCGGGGCTGCTGGGGCTCCCCGGCCCGCTCAGCACTGTGGGAATCCTAACTGGCGTCATGGGGAACCTGCCTGAGCAGTGTCACCTACCTCACACTAACACGATGATCAAGCTACTGTATCAAAATGCTACTAAGCAATTAATTTAAAAATCAGAGCCCCGACATTTCTGGAAACACATGTTGGCAGCTGCTGTCAAACCATGGCTAAACAACAGAGCACCGGAAGTACATCGCGGTTCTGGGAAAACTCGGTCTCCAGCTGCTGTGCTTGGCACGCAGAGGGCCCCTGAACACAGGAGGCACCACCGCAGCCGAGCCCGGGCCGCAGAGCCTGCTGGTGCCCGGCGGACGCGTGAGCCCCCGGCCCGGCCGCCGCCCCAGACAAAGACGGCGTGTCACCAGGTCAGGACAGTCAGACCAGCAGTTTCCATCACTGCATGGGCGGGAACTTGTGAGTGTGTGTGAGTCCACATAAAGAACGGGTGGGACCACAAATCTGGCCACTCGTTTCCCTTTGTTCAAGTATTTTAAACCCTGGGACACAGTGATATTTACAAACAATGAGCGCTTTCTGTAAGGGAACCCAGTTTCCATGCAAAGTGACAATGTACAATAAAAAAGTTCAGACTTCCAACCTCGATTTGATTCAGATCAAACCCTTATCTGCTGCCTGCACCTTCTGGATTTTCACCTCTGGGAAGGCATTCCTGTGACCTAAGACTCCAGATATAGCGGAGGAAGCTGAACCAACACTGAGCCTGGCTCAGGAGCCTCTCGGCTGCAGAAGCCCCAGCTTTCGCAGCCTCCCACCCTGAGTCACAGGAGACAGGCTAGGACGGAGGGGAAGGGAGGGGAGAACAGGAAGGATGGCACAGGGATGCTCGCGGCGTCTCCCCAGGGACCGAGGGCCTCCTAGGAGCGAGGATGGGCGTGGGAAGGGGCGCGCCTCTCCCTCCCTGCCCCGCCCAGCATGGGGTGACCCACACGCACCACAGGGAACCTGGGCCTCTGGGGCCAGCCTCTCGGGCAGGAAAGCTGTCTTTGCAGCTCCCAGGTGTGGAGCAGAGCCTGGGGTCTCTGCGCAGGGCCTGGGAGGGCACCAGCAGAGGCTGGGGGCAGCTCCAGGCAGGGCCCAGGGGTGCGGGGGCCGCGGGCCGACGCCAGCTCACTCCCAGTGAACGCACACAGCCGCGAAGGGAACTTCCTTCTCCTACTTTGCCTCCCGACCATCCACTGCTTCAAAGGAAGCCGGGAAGGCCTGGCTATTTTTATCTGTCCATTCGTTCTCACTCTGCTGACTCTCCTCAATTCACAGGGACACACAATTCTGGGAGAATATGCTGCTTCTTAGTGAAAAACAGTTGGGAATAAAAGAAAAACCCAAAAGGAAGCACGCTGGGAGACTTTCCCTGTGGTGGGGCAGGGGCCAACAAACCCTCTCCTAAAAATCAACACGGGACTGGACGAACTGGTCAAAAATAACCACTTCAGGACTCTGGAGATCAATCAAAGGAAATAAATTCAGAGGATTATTCAGGAAAAGGGACCAAAATGTCAGCAAAGAACAGAAAGCAGGCAGCCATCCTGCCAGAAGTCGCCCTCCTTACTTTCTTCCCTCAGGTTTTTAAAACGCACGCTGCATAACGGAGCTGACTGTGACAGCGCCGATGGGTGACAATACACAGCTCACACGCAGGACCGCGGGATGGGGGGGAGGGGCAGACCTGCAATCCTTACAGGCTGGGTCAGAACAGCCTCAGGCAAACGGTGATAAGGGGCATTCTGTAATCCACAGAGTGACTGTTAGGGAAATAACTTAAATAGTAATATGGCAATACGTGGTTCTATGCCACCTATCAGAAACACACTGGAAAGATACACACCGTGCTAAACGCAATCACAGGGAGCCGGGGTGGGGCTATCGAGCAGAGTGGACTTCAGAGCAAAGAAGAGTAGCAGGGATGAAGGTCATTTCATGGCAGAGGGAAGTTCCTCCATCCTCAACATTTACATAAGTAACAGTTTCAACACACACAGAGCAAACAGCCTCAGCACTGCACGGAGACACAGAAAGCCCGCGAGCTCAGGCCGAGACCCCACCCCGCCCCTCACTCAGCAGCTGACGCAGCCAGAGGATGCGGACGGCACTCAACCAACGGCCCTAGCTGACCTCCGACTGCAGCAGAACAGCCTTTAAAAACTACACGCCGCGTCCTGGGCCACAAAATGCGTCTCGAAAAATCTGAGAGCGATTCAAGTTACAAAGAGAGCGTTCTCTGACCACAATGCAATTAAGTGAGAAATCAATAACACAAAGCTCTCTGGAAAATCCTTAAGTGCCTGGAAACTAACTAGCACACATCTGAACTTTATGTATGTTTAAATAACATCTGTCTTTTACACAGAATAGACGTTCTCAGCAGAGTCTGATCTGAGAATCTGTCAGCCTCACACAGAAGTCCAAGCGGGACTTCAATTACTGACACGCAGCTCACTGACTAGCTCAGAAGCTTCCTGAGACAGGGACTGCCGTTCTATTTCTTCACTTCTGTCTCAGTGCCCAGCACATGGCCTGGCTCAGGGCTTAGTATCTGTTTGATAAGTCAATCTTATATTGGGAAATACTGCTAGGATGCAAGTAAAGCACACCACACCCCCCTGCTCAGCCACTCGAGCCCATCAGCTCTGATCCCGCGAGCCTCCACTTGAAATGCAGTGTCTCTCCTTCTTCGGTCCAAGTGCTAATGAGCAAATCCCTCAATAAAACTGTGCATTCTTACTGTTTGAGATTAAATTACCTCGGGCAGTACTGAAAGCTTCTGCTCATTTATTAAAACTATTCTGTAGTAGATTAAGTGATTTCATTATCCTTTGGATTAACTAATCCATCTCTAGGCCTGCCATTTTATCAGAAAGCAATGAGATTTCAAAGTAAAGCTCTCTTAAATTAACCTTTAGAGGCTCCTTGATTGTATTCAATTAGGTTTTCCAAGAACAAGAAAACAGTGGTACAACAGAAGCTGTTAAATATAAAATTCAGAACCGCAGGAAAGCACACTGCAAGGGTGAGTTACCCCCGTTGCCTGGCTCCTCTGCCACGGTCCCCTCACACTGTCATTCCCTGAAGAGACAGTCAGAGACGCCAAGCAGCAGAACGCATGGGTGATGGTAGAGGGCATGGATCACCACCTCTCTCCGTAAGCACTAAGGAATTAACTGTGTACTTATTAGCTTTAAAACACAACTGTATACAAGCTGAGGTGCTGATTAGAATAGAAAAAGAAAAGACTCAATCTGTAAAGCAATGGTTCAGAAGCACCACACGGCCTTTAGGGAGTCATTTATCCCAATTCCTGGGGGTGGGGGGGCTCAGGCAAACCTGACAGTAAGCCCCCTCTGATGGTAATAATCCCAGATTTAAAAACTTCAGTGAATAGTTGGTGGCAGGGCGCAATTTAAAAGAGGAAAATGCGTTAGATAAAAGGCAAACTCACAAGGGCTTGCAGTGTAATGGACAGCTAATGAAATTACAGCGATGAGGACGGGCACTGTAGGACGCCCCTCAGGAGGGTGGCGGAAGGCGAGCCGAGTGTCTGCGCCCGCTAATTGGCCAGCGCCCACGACGGGCAGCAGGCTTGCTCCCAGCGCGGCCGGGACCAGAGGGGGAGCGCGTGCAGCCAGTCACGTATCAGCCCGCTCCTGCCGGCTGCGGACCCGGCCACCACACGGCGGGTCCTACGCGGCGGGCTTCAGGGAGGGGACGCTCATCGGTTCCTATGGCCAGATAAGGAAAGGGCTCTGGCACGTCCGACGTGGCTCTCGACAAATTAGGAGCTCTATCGGATACATCTCTCAGCTTAAAAAGATTATGCATATAAAATTATATCCAATTTAAACTCACAGACCTTGAAATAAAAGAAACAGCATCCCACCTTACTTTTAAACAGCAAAACAGATATTAGTTTCATAGGAAACGAAAGCCAGACAGAGAAAAGCCGTATGTAGACACCACTGCAGAAGTTTGCACGGTAAGCAAGGGGAAATGCGTCTGCAGCACACACTGTCTGGTATAGAAAAGGGCTTTTCTTTATGTACAGTGACCCATTTTGCTCTGCATTGTATTTCCTCTTGCATTTTAAGTACGCAGGAAATGAAAAAATTTAAAATTATTAATGGAGGATGTTAATGAATTGATTTACTTTTTTTTTAACCTAAGGCAATGTACTTTTTTTTTTTTTTTGCAATGTACCTTAAAATCACAGAATCAGAGAATTTAAGTGGGAAGGAAGCAAGAGACATTAGTTAAGTCATTGATTTAATGCTTGAATGACTGCAATCAACTTGGCTACTTAACTTTTTAAACAACTTGATATATGGCAAAGTTCCATAATCTAGGGGGAGGTACTTTCTAATTATCTCAAATTAGTCAATTTATGTAATGGTCTAGAAAAATTTAAAGCTCATGTTACAAGATGATACAAAATAACAAAAAAATAACTGCTCTGAATCTATCAAACATGTAGCAGATGCTAGAGTGTGCAGGACTTCCTCACTTAAGCCTCCATTTTACAAGGAATGGAGTTTAGGAGGAAAAGGGAGGCCCAGAGAGGCTAAGTAATTTGCAAAAGGTCACACAGTGACAGGCAGAGCTAACACTCAAACCTGACTTGACCTTCAAGTCCAAGGTGTGATTCTCACAACACGGCCCACGGACCAAGCACAGTGTCTACAGAAATGCACTTTTCAGTCTCACTAAGCACCTCTCAAATTCTCAATGTTGAGGGTTGGTTCTCAGGAATCTGCGCTTTCCCCATAGTCTTCACAGGGTTTTACAGGCAAGCTTGAGAACTGCTATTCTAAAAATGAACCTTCAACGTCTCCCATGACATTCGATATACAAAAGTTCAGACAGCCACTGAGCTCCGCTGGATGCTGGGAGGCGAAGACAGGCCCTTCTGAGGAGCTCACAGTCTGGAGGAGGCACACACACTGGCACTTCAGTCCCCTCAGGATCTGGCAGGCAGTGTTCCGTAACAGGGGGACGTGAACTACAGATACAGAGAGCCCCCCAGACATGCCCTGAGATGCAGAAAGCACCCACCCTGGACTTGGGTCCAGGGCGAATGGGACAAGGGAACATGAGCTCCGGGGTGCTAGGGTTGGCCCCCCGAGGGATGACCCCTCGCGGGGCGGGGCAGGGCGGAAGCTCCCCAGACGGAGGGGGCGCAGAGAGAGGACGGGGCTTCTGGGGCAGAGGAGGAGCCAACCAGACTACACAGAGGCCAGGTCAACCACCAGAGGCCTTGCTCTCCACACCAAGGATCTGGGGCTTTAACCAAATGGCAGAGGGGAGCAGCTGACAGAGAAATAACCGGATGGCAACTGCAAACCGTTTCAGCAGCCAAGAAGCCGGACAGGAGGATGATAAAATCACTTATGTTCACGCAACGCTCAGCATCATATGTAATGCCAACAATCAAACACCATCGGCGGGAGACGGGACGACCACAGGTGGTCCACAGAGCGGAAGACAGTGCAGTCACAGGAGTGACCCACGGAGGCTCACAGGCCACGGGCGAACCAAGGAAGCGCGGCCCTCGAGAGCAGCAGTCGCAGAAACCCACACGCTGCCCGGCTGCAGCGCCGTGACCGACGCGCAGGCACCCACGGGGCCCACATCAAACGGGGAGCGGCTACTGACGGGCTCAAGGCCTCCTTTCAGACTGACGAAGACACTATACAGCTGGCTGTGGTGATGGCTGCATACCTCTGTGAACACACTAAAATGTACAATTTTCAGTTGGTGACATATATCTTATGTGAAGTATAGCTCAATAAAAAAACAATATAAAGGAAAAAAACATAAGGGGCTGGGCAATACAGACTTATGCTCAAGATCTCAGCCCGAGATCACACTGGGAGCTACGGTACAGGTGTTCCTGGGGATCGGCCCACTGTCAGGGTGCAGGACTGACTTCTCTCACTTGGCAAAATGTTTCCAAGATCCATCCATGTTGTATCATGTAGCAAATCTTCCAATCCATCAAAAAAAGGATCTTTCCATTTACTTAGATTTCAATTTCCTTCATAGTGTTCTGCAGTCTCCAGCAAACAAACATTGCGCCCCCTTGGTTAAATCTATTTATAAGTATCTTATTGTTTTTTAAAAATTTTTACCTTATACGTGTTGTGTTAATCTCAGGAGTACAGCAAAGTGATTCAACTGTACATACACAGGTGTATCCTCTTTCTCAAATCCTTCCCATTTAGATACTGGTGGGGAGCAGAGTCCTCTGCTCTGTGGGAAGGAGGTCTCTGTCGTCCATCTGGTGCAAACACTGCAGTATGTACCGCTCCCAACTTCTGCTCCACCCCCGCCCTTCCCCTCCCCCCGGTAACCACTGGTTCCTTCTCCAAGTCTGCGAGTCCATTTCTAGTTTGTAATAAGTTCACTTGTGTGATTTTTTTTAGATTCTACATGTAAGTAATACCATATTTGTCTTTTTCTGACTTACTAAGTATGATAATCTCCAGGTCCATCCGAGTTGCCACAAATGGCATTATTTCATTCGTTTTAAGGGCTGAGTAACATTCCGTTGTATACACATACCACACTTCTCCTCCCACTTGTCTGCTGATGGACATCTAGGTTGCCTCCATGTCTCGGCAATTATACCCAGCACTGCAGTGACCACTGAGGCATATGTGTGCTTCTGAGCCATGTTCTTCTCCAGAGGCATGTGGGGTCTCAGTTCCCTGGCCAGGGGTCAAGCCTATGGCCCCTGCAGTGGGAGCGCAGCGTCTTAACCACTGGACCACCAAGGAAGTCCCCCAGATGCATTATTCTTTATGATGCTACTATAACTGGAAATTCTGAAGTTCACTTTCAGTTTTCATTGCTAGTATAGAGAAACGCAGATAATTTTTATAGGACTGCAAGCAGATCAAACCAGTCATTCCTAAAGGAAATCAGTCCTGATCATTCACTGGAAGGACTGATGCTGAAGCTGAAACTCCAATACTTTGGCCACTTGATGTGAAGAACTGACTTATCTGAAAAGACCCTGATGCTGGGAAAGATTGAGGGCGGGAGGAGAAGGGGATGTCAGAGGATGAGATGGCTGAACGGCATCACTGACTCAATGGACACGAGTTTGCGTAAACTACGGGAGCTGGTGATGGACAGGGAGGCCTGGCATGCTACAGTGCGTGGGGTCGCAAGGAGTCGGACACGGCTGAGCGACTGAACTAAAGTGTATCCTGTAACTGCTGGATTGGTTCACTAGCTCCACCAGCTCTTACGTGCCTTCCTAGAGGTTTGCCAGGCAGCACGCAGGCCGTCTGCGCACAGACAGTCTTACCTTCTCCTCTCCAATGCCCCTCCTCCCTCTCTCATACCCCGCTGCCCCAGAGGGAACACGCAGCGAACGCCGAGGGGCTGTGCTTCCTGCCCGTGCTCACCAGGGACCGTGATGGCAGCCCTGGGTTTCCAGACGCCCTGGGGCAGCTGGAGACAGCAGCCTTCTAGTACTGGTTGGTGAGTGTTTTCATCACGAATGGGTTTTGCATTTTGTCGAGTACTTTTTCTGCACCCACTGAGATGATTCTGTGGTTTTTCCCTTTTATTCCACGACATGGTGTGTTATTTTTAATTTTCATGTTGAACCAACTTTGCATTCCTGGGATAAATCAAACTCGGTCACGGTGCACAAGTCCTTTTATTTGCTGCCGGATTCTGTCAGTATTTTATTGAGAACTTTTGCATAAGAAATATTGGTCTGTAGTTTTCTTTACTTGTGATGTCTTTTTCTGGCTTTGTTAATCAGGGTAATACTGGCCTCACAGAATGAACAAGGACATGTTCTCCATTCCATTTTTGGAAGAGTCTGAGAAAGTCGGCTGTTAATTCTTTGTAAACGTTTGGTAAAATTTACCAAGGAAGCCATCTAGTCCTGGGCTTTTCTTTGTTGAAATTGTTTTGATTACTAATTCTGTTTCTTTAGTTGCAATAGGTCTATTCAGATTTTCTTTCTTCTTGAGTCAGTTTTTTATAGTTTGTATAACTGCAAGGAATCAAAATCATCAAGGTTAAGTAATTCGTTGGTGTACTGTTCACAATATTCCCTTTAATCCTTTTCATTTCTATAAGGTCATTTAGTAAAGTCCTCGCTTTTACTCCAGAGTCTAGGAATCTCAGCCTCCTCTTTTTCTTCTTTGTCAATCCGGGTCTGTACATGTGCTGATCTCGTCAAAGAACCAACTGCTGGTGTCAATTATCTTCTCTGCTGATTCTATTTCTGTTATTTCTGCTCTAATCTTTATCATTTCCTTCCTCTGACTGCTTTAGGCTGAGTCTGTTCTTCCTTTTCTACTTTCTTCAGGTAGAAGGTTAGATCACTGATTGGAGATTTTTCTTCTTTCTAGAGGTAGGTGTTCACAGCTAGAAATTCCCTAAGAGCTCCTTTTCAACATCTCCCATAGTTTTGTTAGGTCACGTTGTGAACATTTCTTCCACTATTAATTTCTAACTTCATTCAACTGTGATCAGAAAAGATACTTTGTATAATCTCAATCTTGTAAAATGTATTGACATTTGTTTTGTTACTCAACACACAGCCTATCCTGAGTGCTCCATGGGTACCTGAGAAGAATGTGTATTTTACTATTGAAGGATAGTGTGTAAGAGATGTCTCACAGGCCTGATTAGCATACAGTTTATGAATATTGTAGCTGGTTTGGGTCTCGTGTCCTTGGCTAGGTTTTTCTATCAGGCTGTATCCCAATCATTTACTGCTCTGCTTATTCTGCTAAACGATGGTTTTATAAGTGGACAGTTCAGTGGCATTAAGTACATTAACTCATACTATTGTACAACCATCACCAGCATGCATTTCTAGAACTTTCTTCAAGCATGATGGCAACTCTGTACTCTTTAAACAATGACACCAGGCCCCTGGCAACCACCATTCTACTTTCAGTCACCATGAATCTATTTTAGGGACTTCATATAAGTGGAATCATAGAAGATTTGTACTTCTGAGTGTTGGTCGTTTCATTCAGCACAATGTCTTGGAAGAAACCTCAACATCCATTGACAGATGAATGGATACAGACGCAGTGTATATATTATGATGGACTAATACTCAGCCATAAAAAAGAATGAAATAAGGCTATTTGCAGCGAGGTGGACGGACAGAGAGATTATCATATTAAGTGAAGAAAGCCAGAGAAAAACAATATATGCTATCACTTATGGGTGGAATCTAAAAAAATTATACAAATGAACTTATTTACAAAACAGAAACAGACTAACAGACGTAGAAGACAAACATGATTCCCAGACAGGACGGTGGTGGAGGGGGATGAATCAGGAGCGTGGGATCAGCAGGTACGAATCACTGTATATAAACCAGACAGACAACAAGGTCTGCTGCACAGCCAGGGGAGCCACGCTCAGCGCCTTGTAGCGGCCTGTACTGGAAAAGAACCGTACGAGTAACTGCATCATTCTTCTGTCCCCCTAAACCTAACCCCCAGAAGGGCAGGCGACAGAAGAGCCTGGCTGTGAGGTGACACGGGCAGAAACCACACAGCGAAGGGGACCGCTGAGAGGAACAACTCGGCGGAGCAAAGACTTTAAACCTGATAAGCAACATCCTAATTTAGAGGAAAATATGTTTTCACTCTTAGTCCGGGTGAGGCCTCCACAAAGCGCTCATCCAGGAGGGACTTGGATGAGAATTGCTGCCGCAGCTGAACAGGGGCAGCGTGGCGGTCCGCCGCTCTGGAAGGGAAGGCACTATTTCTCCTGGGACCCCGGCACGTCCAGGGCTCGCGCTGCTCAGCTGCCAGCAGCAGCTGCCCTGGGCGGAAGGACCACAGTTACCTGATAGCCCTCGGTTTTCTTCTGACACCACTTCAGCAAGGCGTTCCTCTTGGACCCCCCATATTCTCTTGCCAAGGCCGACAGAGGATCCTTCCTTTCTTCCCTGGGAAGTGGAGAGAAGAAACATTTCAACTAGTGTTCCTTATCAGAGCACCCCTCCAAGCCAGAAATCCAACAAAAACAGAACACCTCAACAGAACAAACGCACCCTCGGAGGCGGACAACAGGCAGATGCATCTGCACTTGTCCGACTCTGCTGTCAACTTTTATGGGTCCCGCAGACCCACCGCTGTTTGGGGCTCAGTCGCCTGAGGGGAGGCCCTGCTCGCCACCCACAGGGGAACTGCGCAGGGCCAGTGCGACACGGCCCGGGACACTCAACGCAGCGGCCGCGCTGGCAGCGTGCGAGAGCCGCCACAGCGCCTTCCCCTCGGGCCTCGGCCTTCCTCATCGCTACATTTCATTTCACGCAAACTCTATGTCCTCGGCCACTTCACCTTTGCTTTAAAGCACTGACTACAATCACAGAGGACAGGGTTAACCCAGCTGAAGGGTCACGCCTGCCTTCAGAGAGCACACAACTGGGGAAGCGCGTTAAGCACGAACCATACCCGCAGCACGTCTCAAACGCCTTTGCTGCTAAATTGCACATTCTTTATTGACTGCAAGTAATTAGCATTTTACCTTGCACAAAAAATAGAGTTTTTCTGTAAACTCACTCACACGGCACCTCTTTACGAGGCACAACCGTGTCAGGCCATCCACATGCAGGTGCTAGGCGGTGGGCAACACAGGGCCCGCCCTCAGGGAGCGTCGTCGTGTGGTAGGGGACGGACAGAACACTGAAGCTGGGGGAGGAAGCGACAGCTACACAGGGGCCATCCCCGAGGATGCTATGTGGGGTGCTTCAGGGCAGTCAGGAGGCAGAGTAACATCCTGCCCCAGACCAGACACTGAGTCTAAAAAGGCTGTGGCCAGCATGGCAATGGAGCAAGGGAGACCCAAGCCCGACCCCTCCAGCACCAATCCTTCCTTCCAGGGACCACTCCAGGAGCAGGACAGAACACAGGAGCCCGCGGAGAGTGAGCTCTGCAGAACAAGCCGTCCTGGCAGCAGATTCCGGCCCCACAACCGCACACCTAACAGTCCAGCCAGTGTCCCGGACGTCACAGGTGGCGCAGTGCCCTCCTGTCTGCATTCACCCCACAAAGGATGGGAGGACATCAGGGCACGCATGAAGAACGAAGCTTTTCCCGTCGAGAGATGCATTGAAATAGCACCAATTTGTGTTTATTTTAGAACCAAAAGTAAAATACAGAAATACTCCCACCTGCAGTCAGACCCCTGTCTTGAAGAATGACACTTTTATGCATGTGCTGGCTCACCACATTCCTATTCTAGCTGAAAGGGCTCACAGCGGTTTGTCACAACAGCACCAAACACAGGAAATGAGAATGAAGATAAAGGTGAGACGTGAACAAAACAAAAGAGTAAGCCAAGGGACAAACAGAAAGAACTGCCAGAATCACTGTGACAGGTTTCCTCCAGCTCACACAGCCGTTCTGCTACAGAGACAGCCTAAAACAGCACCAAAGCCCAGCGCGGTCCACGGGCACAACGAGAAGCTGCAGGAGGGAGCCTGCGAGGCTGAGGGGTCGTCTCCTGTAACTTCACTGTCAGACAAGGAAGCCAAGGCCCAGAGAGGCCCTGGGGAGGCGCACGGCTTCTCGCAGAGGGGCTAGGAACAGTGGGCGCCCCGCCTGGGGGCACTTGACAGAGCCCGCGTGGACAGCGCACCCCTCGCTCAGCCAGAGATGGGTGCCCCCGCTGCTCACTGCGTCCGGGGCCGCTCTTCTAAGAGGTCGGTCCCCAAGAAGCAGGGTGTTAAACCTGAGTGTATAATCTGAGTTTTAGAGTCCAGATAGTCCACTTTTGTTCAGACCTGTAGGTCAATAAACAGGAAAGGTCCAAAACCACTGCCGCCGCCCTCTTCGTGTTCAGCTTCCACGTTCACTGAGCCTCAGCCTGCCAGCGCCTGCCCTCCTTCCCCAGCCCCGGCCCTGAAGGCCCCGCTCGAGGTCCCCGCCTCCGCCTCCCCTGCACTCCACCCACACACGGTGTTCAAGTGTCACTAACTCACAAAAAACAAAAATAAAAACACCAGCTGCTTGGGGGAAATAATTATTTCTGTAACTTTGTTTTAGTTTTGTACTTTTCATCATCTTTCTCCACTCTGGGCATAGAAGAGTGGATCAGAAAACACTTGGCCCATGGAGAACCCACACCAGGGCTGAATGCCCTTATTTCACAACCGGATCATTCACTCCCAAACGGCCCGGGGTGGCCCGAGGGGAGTGCCCCCGCAGGAAGTGCCCTCTACCTGATGCGGCTGCGGGCGGTGGGGGTCACGGAGGCCGTGGGCGAGGAGGAGAGCGACAGCTGCGGCGAGGTGGCCCCCATGGCCATGAGCGCGGCGGGCGATGCGCCCTCAGGAGCTGACACTTCACGCTTCATCTCCTCGCTGCTCCGTCTGGACACTGCAGGTTTAGAACAGAAGCAGTTCACATGGAGCTCTTGAGACATCTCATTCAGCAGGTCCCCACAGAGCAGAGACCCCCGTGTGTTACTCCATCAGGCCTGACTCTCAGACCCCATGGACTGCAGCCCTCCAGGCTCCTCTGTGCATGGCATTCTCCGGGCGAGAACACGGGAGCGGGCTGCCGGTCCCTTCTCCAGGGGTCAGACTCGGGTCTCACCTGCATTGCAGGCAGATTCTTTACCTTCTGAGCCACGAGGGAAGGCCAGAAACTACTACACAGGAGGAAAAACTAACATTGTCCTTATCTGACTGATAATGTGAAAGGATTGTATTATTTTACTTTAAAAAAGTGTAAAAAAAAAAAAAAAAAAAGGTACAGCAGTTGAAGTGTACACAGAAGCCCACATCCCAGCACACATCTGGCCCACCGTGAGTCCCAGCAAACCTGGTTCAATCACAAACATGACCAAACCCAAAAACACTTGCTCTCAACTACAATCAACAAAATCCTTCTGAACTTGGCCAAAAACACTGAAGAGACAAAAAGGAAAGATAGGGGCCACGCGTAATTTGGGGACAGGCCAAATTTTACAAAAACAGGAATCAATGAGATGGAAAAGCAAAAGACATCAAGTCAACTACTGAGAAGCAAGAAGCATCAGGAAAGTCCTACTTGGAGAGTCCGACAGAGTCAGGCATGCACCGCAGTGGACTCACAAAGCCCTGAGAACTGGAGGTGGAAGCAGCCCCTGAGAATGGGGCCACAGGGGAGGCGGCTTTCTGTCCACAAGGCGTAGGGGACCAGCGGGACTCACAGCGTGGGGCTGAGCACGAGGGCCGGGAGACACTAGACCAGGCCCTGACCCCAGACGGGCCGCCTCCGCGGGCGCAGCAGCGGGGGCCGCTGCGGTGCCAGGCCGGACTGGCTGGGACGCAGGCCTGCCCGCACCGGGCGCCTCCCCGGCAGGCCGGCTAGCAGCTCCTGGCTGTGGAGGGCCTGCGGCTCTGCGTCTGCGCAGTGGTGGGCCCCTCGGCTCGGAGGAGACACGCTTTCTCCTACAATGAGGTCTTAGTAAAAGGACGCACTTGCGCATCCGACAGAGTTTTATAATCATTCTGCCTTTTTCTTCCACTGTCAGATCTCTGTATAAATCTGAAGTTTCTTTCAAGCGCTGTGCTAGGAAGCGGGGTGAGAAACCTTCGTAATTTCACAGAAAGCAAAGGAAACAGACTAAGAAAGAGTGGGAAGGACCCTGTGACAGGAAAGGCTCCGGGCCTTGGCTCTGCAGGAGAGATTCTGGTGGGACTTTCCACTCAGCTAAGGAGTCCTAAAACTACCAACTGAAATTCACATCCAAGTGGGATGTTGCCCACAGGAGGCAGGGGTGAAAAACCTCTCCTTTGCTGGTCCAACTTCTAGTTGAGCTATTGAGGGGTAAAAGAAAGTCACAGAAGGAAAATAACAAGGACGCTGACAAACGGAAATGTCAGCTCAAGGAAACCAGCACACCAAGGCCATCAGACACAGCACCGTGACGCGGCCCTTCACACGCCGACACCCGGCTTCAGCGCATCTCTGGTGTGCTGGGAAACAACCTCCACAACAGTCACAGCACATCCCGGGCAAAGATCCCGGCCCTCCATGACTACGGCTTCTCTGATAGCTCAGCTGGTGAAGAATCCGCCTGCAACGCAGGAGACCCCGGTCCATTTCCTGGGTGGGGAGGACCCGCTGGAGAAGGGATGGGCTACCCATGCCGGTATCCTTGGGCTTCCGTGGTGGCTCAGCTGGTAAAGAATCCGCCTGCAATGCAGGAGACCTGGGTTCAGTCACTGGGTTGGGAAGATCCCACATTTGTTAAGTGAGTGGAACTATCTAGCTCTTTTTTTTTATTTTTGAAGTCAGGGCCAAGAAATATGATTTCTATGAAATCTGTAAGATACAATGGGGAAATTCAGAGTGAAAAACAATCAATTAAAGCGGCAGGTAAGGTTAAACGAGGCTAGAGAGAAGGCACTCAGCGCCACCAGCAGACCTTCCTGGTGCGTCTCTCCAGGACGCCGCAGGGGAAAGGCAGTACCTGAGACGCTCTTTGCGCTCTCCATGGCAGGCACTCTCGGCAGAGCAGCAGGTCGGCTGGCCGAAGACGTCCTCAGCAGATGCTCTGCACAGGGTGGAGAGTGCCACAGTGAGGAGACCCCACCCCGAACTTCAAGGGCACAGGGAGCAGGCAGCGCTCCTCTCGCCCAGAGGAGAGGCTTGTCCCTCCTTCCCGTCCAGGCCCCTTGACGGCTCCCAGAGTCCCCAGTACAAACACCTCCTGCCAACAAGGGCCATTTCATTCACTTGTATTTCCAGGGATGAGACACTGAGTACAGACCAATGATTCCAAACTACTGAGAGCTACCTCCGTCTGATGCAATTCAACCAGAAGCCCAAGACGCTCTGCCACATCAAGGCCTAAAGGCACACAGTCCACACGGTGCCCTGTGAGCCTACAGTGTGTGTGTGGCAGGGGGGCGGGGGTGGGCACACAAGTCCACGGCCAGAGATGAGTCAGGGTGGACACGGGAGTACAGGACGAGTCAGGGTCATCAAGCCAGAGGGAGAGGCCACCCACCACGACTCGGGCGATGGGAAGCCTTCAGCAGTGCTGACGAGACCATCTGGCCGGCTGTGCTGCTGGGGAGCAGCACTCAGCCCAGCTCAGCCCTGACCGCAGAGGTCGGGGGCCACAGTCTCAGTGCTGCCGAACCTCGGGGCCGCTGGAGAGCAGAGAGGGCTGCGGGGGACGGCTCTGGGGGCGGTGTGGCTGCTGTGTGAACATCAGTCTGGGGGCAGCAAGGACCCCCAGGGAGGACAGAGGCAGTCCGCACCCCACCTGTCCGCCCCCTTTGCTACACCAGGCCGGGTCGGGCGACTCTGGAGTCCCCTGGGGCAGCAGCTCCCCTGTCTCCTGGCCCGGCCATGTCACTGCCCTGGGGCCAAGCTCCAGCACCCCTTCCCGGCACCTGCTTCCCACAGAGGGCACCCCAGACCCAGGCCAGCACACCTCTGAGCCCGGCGCCGCTGCAGTCAGGCCGGGAGGACAGGCACAGGAGGGCTGGATGTGCTGCGTGTGCCTGGGCCACGCGCCAGGTGGGGCCGCATGAAGACTGCTCACCCCTTCTGAGAGCAACACACTCGGAAGGGAAAGGAGAGTGACCGACACAGAGGGCCCCGCGCACGTGTCTGTAAGAACAGCCTGCCTAACACACACTCCCTCTCAGCTATCAGGGCGTCAGCTGCCTCTCCAGGACAGCGTGTCTCACACACTGACACGCACTTCCCGTGCCCACACGGCGCCCTGGAGGGAAGGCAGGGCAGGGGGACTCACACCGCCCCGAGCCACCACCCCTTCCCTGTCCTCAATCCTGACCCCGTGTGGCTGCCTGCGTCCTCACAGAAGCACACATCATGCACAAAGACGGACTAAGCAGAGCTGGGAGAACACGGAAGCCTAGGAGACAGGAGTCAACATTTTAAATGGAGCCCAAGTGCCCACTTCAGTTACAAGACGGGTCCTGTCCTAGAGACTTCATCTCCCAGGAGACAACAGTGAGACCAGGTAACAAACGCACCGGTGAAGGGCGGGGGCCTCCAGGCACCCAAGGGGGGCGCAGCGCAGGAGGCCCGCCCACCCGCTGCAGCCGGCTCACTGCATGTCCAAGGACCCAAGTCATCTCCCTTCTGAGGAGGCACCTTCCAGCGGGCCCAGCGGGGCGGCCACACCCCCCGCACGCACACACCCTCCGGTCTGCCGCATGGGTCACTGACGCACGCGAACTGCCAGCGCACTGCTTCGGAAAGGCAGTCCAGCACATCAGGCAGATGAGGAAGGCAGGAGACAGCAGACGCTGCGGTGACCGGGTCTGTTCTCGGAGCCCCTCTTGTCTTTAACCCATGCGTTACACAGAAACCATAGGCCCTGGGCAACACGTGAGGTTGGAGCAAGGAGGGAAGAAGGCAGGACCTGCCCTCGTGGAGCTGAGGCTACGGCGGAAGTCAGACGTTTAAGACAACCGCGTGCGAGGGACGCAGGAAAGCAGCAGCACCGGGCCGTGAGCTGCCCGAAGAGTCTGGGGAGGCCTCCCTGGGAAGCGACGCTGCAGGGAGCAGAAGGGTGACTGGCATCCTTTACGCAGGCACAGCAGAGGGGCTTCCTCAGTGCTCAGCAGACACCAGGAAACGCCTGGACCAGCAGGGCTGCGAGGGCGGGGCTGAGGAGCGCGTCCCCACCCCTGGGGGCGGGGCATCGGGGACAGTGTTCCGGGGGGCGGGACTGAAGAGCGCGGCCCCACCCCTGGGGGCGGGGCGTCAAGGGACACTGTCCTGGGGGGCGGGGCGTCAGGGACAGAGTCCTGGGTGGACACCCTTCCGTCCGCGGAGGGGTGGGGTGCAGGGGGCGGGGCGCGGTGCTCGCGGGTGATGAGCAGACTGCAGGGCAGAGAGCGGGCGGCCTGGACACGGGCAGTGCCAGGGAGACATACACGGACTCAAGGCACGTCAGGGGCAGACTCGCAGACTGCTGACCACGTGGACAAGCAGGTGAGAGAAAGGAGGGTCCCCGCGTGGAGATGCGCGAGGAGGAGGGCTGCGAGAGGGAAACAAGAGGCACACACTGCACGGAGGGCCGGGAGACGCCCAGGGTCGCCGGCACCGGCAGTGGGTGCGTCCCGGGGACAGCGGGGAACCCCCAGCTGACACCCAGCTCTGTCGGTGACAACCTGGTGGCAGGAGGCCATGGTGGCCGGGGTCAGAGCTGCTGCAGATGCTGGGGAGAGAGTGAGGGGCGAGAGTGCTGAGGAGACTGGAGCAGCAAGTGGTGGGCACGCCAGGTGAAGAGGCAGGAGCTGCAGGGTGGGCCCATGGCTATCCGAGCCACGCCCGCGGGGTGAGCTGGGGCCCAGGGGAGGAAGGAAGCCGCACAGAGACTCCCACCCACCCTCCTCATCAAATTTACAGGCAGCGCAGTGGGTTTAAAACCAGGAGCCGAGGGCTTCCCTGGAGGTCCAGGGAGTAGGACTCTGCGCTCCCCCTCAGGACACACGTTCGATTCCGGACCCAGGAACTAAGATTCTGCATGCCACAGGGCAGGGCCAAAAGAAAAGAAACACCTGTGGCAAGAGAAATATGTGACTTCTTTCCACTATTCTGCGTGCTTGAAATGTTTCATAATATTCTGGAGAAAATATGACAGCCTAGACAGTCTGGTACCCACTCTAGTGTTCTTGCCTGGAGAATCCCAGGGACAGCGGAGCCTGCTGGGCTGCCGTCTATGGGGTCTCATAGAGTCGGACATGACTGAAGCGACTTAGCAGCAGCAGTTTGGTTTATCAAGACAAACACCAAGAACCACCTTCAGAAGTGATCAGATGCACACTAGGCTGCAAACACAGGAGGGCGTGGTTTCTCTCTCAGCCTCTCCTGGGAAGCTCCCCGCGTGGGCTAGGCCAGAATCGGGCTTCGGTCCACCCTTTGGAGAAGGCAAATTGCTGTGAAATTTTTCAATAAAAGGTTCTTTTTCTTCTAACTTAAAAGACTTGGCTTTCTAGTGAAACCTCTGTACTTTGTATGACATTTGGTACATGTACCCTTACCATAAATCATTTTTTTTCAAAATACTGAATTTTTTAAAAGGTTTACATCTCTGTCCCCAAGTAACACAATTCAGTGGGATGATCACAGCAAGACTTTCCTTGCAGAAGGTGACTGTCCTTGGACCGGTCAGCTTTCTTGGACGTCTGAGCTGATGACACCAACATGACCCTCAGGCCACACCAACCCTGGGCAACCCCAGCTCCCCAACTGTCTGCATGACCAACCGAGGTCTCTGCCTGACCATGAACCTTAAAGATCAGTGGGCAAGGGGACAGTGAAGACCCCCCCAACTACCTGGATCCATGTACCTGCTCAGGCTACAAACACTAGCTCACATGCAGTCTACAAAGGCCCACCTGTTAAGGCCCAGACCACCGAATTCAACTGCCAACCATACCAACAGAAGTCTACTTAGAACAAGATCTCTGGTCTGAAACACTTTCCTGTGTCTGACAATACAAGCATGACAAAAAAACAGAAAAAAGCTACATCTTTTATAACATACGTCACCGGAAAAAACCAACAAATTACCCAATTTAAGCACAGCAGAACAGAGGCAGCGCCTTCTGAATCTCTGGACTCTTCAGACTGCCAAGGGCAGACTGTGCGGTCTGAGTCACGCCGGGACAGAGGACGCAGCTCAGCAGCACTCGGGTCTCCCGGCTCAGTCGGCCTGGAGAGCCTCGGTGGCTTCCGAGGACCGAGACTCAGCTGGTGGTTCTTGGTTTTTAACTGGTTTCTTTCCCTAGTGAGTGTTTAAGATAAAAGGCTACACTATCAACAAATTCTCCAGTAAGAAGTCACCTGAAAGTGCTTCCTGCTCCCTGCATTTGCAGTTTCAGCCAAGCCCAGTAAGGCATCCGAGCAGACAGACCTGGAGAGTGAGGGCAGCTCTCGCAGGGGTCCGCAGATCCCCGTGCCCCGTGGCGCCACCACCTGACCGTGAGCAGGACATAAACAGAAGGGAGCCAGGAAAAGCCCCGGACACTCACCACATCAGTCTGTGTCCTCAACAACCCTGGCCCACACACCCGATACACCCATTTTCCACCAACAAAACCAGGGTCACGGGGAAACTCAACAGCAATCTTTGCCCAGTTCCCCAAGCTGGTCCTTTCCTAAGAGCCACCTGGGGTGCTTGTGAAATGAAGTGTCCATGCCGCTTTCCCAGACAGTCCACGTCAGCACGTCTGAGGTAAGGCCCAGGATTCCGCATTTTACCGAGTGATTCAGGGAAAACTCATCAACAGGCAAATTTGAAAAACACGGCTGGTGCTAACCCATAAACAAGTTACACAGTGGACACACACAGGAGAGGGGGCCCCTAAGTACCCCTCACAGGCCACGGAGAAGGGCCCAGCAGGGAGACGGGAGCACACGCAGAGCCGGCATGAAGGAGCCAGAAGAGCGTCAGGGGAGGGAGCTCAGCATGGCCAGACACAGCCCACAGCCACCGACACCGTGGACCACGGCCGCTCAGGGGACAGGGGAGGGGGCGAGGCTGACCGCAGGGGATCCTGAGCCTGAGCGAGGGTTCCCGTGACCCCTGACTCACATGAGGAAACAGCATCAAGAGGTCAGCCCCGGGACCTGTGGGCACACACACAACCTGGGACCCAGACGGGGGCCAGGATGCGACCCTGGTCAGGATGCCCCGGGAGCCTTTAAACCCCACACGCCTTCCCTGGGCGGGGGCCCTTCCGGGGAGGCCTCGGGTCCCACCAACGGGAGAAGTGGAGGCGGCAGTCGGGGTGGAGAGCGAGCCTGCAGGGTGGTGGCAGCAGCCTGCCCTGGGCCCCGCTGCGCCCCGTCCAACACCTGTGCGAGCCGAGGAGGCAGGAGGCCCCCACCACGGCCCCGCCCCAGGAGGCAGCGGGGAGGAGAAGGACCCGACGCCCAGTGGCAGCGCCACAGAGAGCCCGTGCGGACGGACTGCCCAGGGCCCGGCTCTGTCTCCACTCCTCTCACAAGTGCCCCGGAGCACGGGGGCCAGGCTGCCCGGCTCCAGCGCTCAGTAACTACGTGAACCTGCGTTCCTGAGACGCTCAACTGCCTGAAGCCTCATTGTCTGTGTTTATAAAGTGGGGCTAACCGCACACGCCCCACGAAGCACTGTGAGAACAGGGCCGAGCAAATGTGCAGATTCCTGCCACCCTTGGTGACACCAGGAGCGTCGTATTCCAAGATGTGTCTACTAGTAACTACTCCCCGATCGGTAAACAGGACACCTTCTTAGTAAACCTAAGACACAGATGTATACCGGGGTGGCGGAAATAATGTCAAGAACAAATGAAAAAGAGCCAGATGAAGAAAACCAACAACAGCAGTGAAACACGGTGCCCAAGACGTACCTTGAACAGGGATCTCCCCGTAGTTTGGTCTCTTATCTGAGAGGGCCGTCAGGGGTTTGGACGTGGAGATCGGTCCACTGATGGAATGTCTCTGAAACCACAGGACAAAGGGTGTCAGACAGCAATGTCGTGGTCACTCAAGTGCTGGCATCACAGAGGGTACGTCCTCCAAACTTGCTTCCCCCCCGCCCAGCCCCCTCCTAGAAGCCTGGGATATTCAGGGTCTTTCAAGTTTCCACATAAACTTTGCATGAAACCATCCACTTCCATAGGACCGTGTGCGGGGACAGGCTGGGTGTGCAGCCCCAGCTGAAGGAGGGTGTGAGAGCCAGTGACACAGCCTCGCAGCCCGTGAATGTGACGGATCTCCCCATTCCTCACCCCTCTAACTCCTCTCAGGGTCATCTCATGGTTCTCCCTGTGAGGTCGTGCACAACGCTTCATTCAGCCTATCACTAAGCATCTCAGCTTCTGGCTGTGGACTGGGCTGACAGAATCGACACAGGGAGAATCCCCCAGACAGGACCGAGTCCTCTCCCCCCCATCACCCTGCCACACTCTGCTCATCAGAAGTGAATCACGGAGCCCAGCCCCGCCGGGAGGGGCAGACAACACTCGAGCGTGGCAGAGGAGGCCAGGATCGCGGGAGCGGTTCAGAGCCCGCTGCCCCGTGCCTGACAGATCTCCTCAGCCCTTTGCTTCTAAGGTCATTTAGGGCAGGGCTGTTTAGCTCCACTTCACAGTGTGGCCCCTGAGGGTCCCTAATGAATGCTCCAAGGATCCAGAGAGGACTTCCCACGGTGGGCAGAGGAGCAGAGGCAAACGAACCCTGCCCCACGCAAACCCTGAGAAGTGCCGGTCCGCCAGAGCCCCAGGAGCCACTCTTTCCGGCAGACCAGCCCCTGCCCGGCCGGCCGGGCCCACCCTGTGCCACGCGTGTCGGCGGCCTCAGCCAGGACCCGAAGGGAGCCCTGCGGGGCTCCGGCCTTGTCCGCATGGCTCTCTGCTCCAGGCACCCCCCACCCCAGCCCTCGTGCTCCCTCCTGGTCTCCCCAAATGCAGCTTCGCGTGGGCTCCTCCTCCCTGCTCACCACGGAGAACAGCCTGGGCCGCAGCAGGACTCGGCCCCAGGCCACATGTCCGGCGACCTCTGAACAGAACTGCCTCTGACCCCTGGTCTGGCCTCCCGGCTGCCCATGGTGCAGAGCCACCCAGCCAGGACCCCTCACGGCCTCAGCAAGGCCTGAAACCCACCACTCGTCACCTTGGGCCCTGTTCCCAGGGATACTTTTGTTCACCAGGAAAAGGCCTGGGGGTCTATGTGTTTACAATTCCACACGAGTTTCGTGCACAATCAGGTTTGAGAAGCGTGTGCTAGCTAAACAAGTGCTAAAATGCTACTGACTGTGGCTTCTATTAATAATTACTAGTTTGTTTTCCAAGGTAGAGAGATGAGATTTCTTAATCTCTTATCTTTACAAAAGTTTAGAAATTGACATTATGAACATTAAACCTCAGCTGACAACCACTATTTAGAGAAACTTCACCTTATTTGAAGATTATGATATCTTAGTGCCTTTATTTGCTTTCATTTATATTTTCATGCCTTTATTTTTTTTTATTATCATGCCTTTGAAAAATCCAATTAATAGAGTGCAAAGAAAAAAGCTCCTTATAGATAGAATATGGAGTTTGTTCTGCCTCCCTTCCAAACTAAGAGTGTAACACTTCCCGCGCACACGCAAAGCACAGGCACACACCTGCATGGGGGAGACGGCGGCCGCAGGGGGCGTCTTCATGGGACTCGGGCTCAGAGGCGTTCGGGGGATTGCTGCCGCGGCAGGGCTAGGCCCTGGAAGACAGGAAACACACGGTGGAGGAGGACGTGACGGAGAACAGCGGAAGCTTCACAAACGCCCCCCTGTAGGGAGCACCGGCCAGCCGGCACTTGGGGCTTCCGGGGAACAGCTGCCACCCCACCTCCTCAGCCCCAGCAGCCCTGCGCCAGGAGGACAGTCTGCTCCCTAGACAAGCGGTGCTGGCTTCCAGGCCTGGCTGTGCCGGTCACTGCACTCTTGCTGCTTAATTACATGGTAAAGTGCTCCACAAACCGAGGACGCCACGTGCAAAAACCTCAGGAGTGCTTCTGTGGCTGCATCAGGTGATAGGCTGGACATGCGGTGGGCGTTCTTGGCATGTTACGTGAAGGGAAGCTGGGCTCAGAGCAGCTTTCCTCCCCGCCCCTGTGGGGCTCCGCACATTCCCTCACGTGGATCTCCACAGGTGTTCCATTTAATGCACAATGTATAATATCCGCTCACATGTCAACCTCGCTCTCTAAAATGAACCGCACAAGAGGAGGATCCCAGGAATTCCCTGCTGGTCCAGTGGCCAGGACTCTGTGCTTTCACTGCCGGGACCCAGGTTCAGTGTCTAGCTGGGGAACTAAGATGCCCCATGGCTGTGAAAGAATTTGTATTAAAAAACAAGAAGGGGCCACTGGATGGCAGTGGTGGTGGCCTGAGCGAGACGCCAACTGCGCTCCCAGAGACAAGAGCAGAGCGAGAGGGCTTGACGATGGGCTGATGCCGGGGAGGAGGAGGACGGCTCCGAAACGCCTGGCCTGCTAACTGGGCGGCCCGGCGCTGCCTTCACGGGAGAGACGGCAGCTGAGGGGCCAGGTCTAACGCCGGGTGTCGGGGTCTGGCAGCACCTGAGCACACAGGCCCGCGGGGCTCAGAGGATGAGCGGGCCCAAAGTCCCAGACCTGGAAGCTGCCCGGCTCGGAGAAGACACCTGACCCCCGCCTGGAGTAAGCCCGAGTCTGTGGCCGAACAGACCCCAAATCTCCTGCTAAAACTCTCCCTGCAGGAAGATCGACTCCCTGACACTGCGTGGAGTGCGATGAGACTTGGAGCAGGATGGTGACGCACACCAGCCAGTCTAGAGGGCACATGCGTGAGCGTGCCATCCGCCAGGCACAGCAGACAAGCTACCTTGAGACGCGCTGTCAAAGGACTTGATGAGGGTCTTCACTGTGGGCGTCGGCTCCGAGGACGTCGAGGACCTCCTGCTCAGCCCCATGCCCTGCCTCAGGGCCGCCAGATCTCTCTCCACAGCATTCATGTAGTTATACACCCGGCCACGCTCCTCCTCCTGCCTGAAAACAACACGCAAGTCAGGTCACTTCTGCACATACCCTAGAAAACACACACTTCCTTTTCCCAGCTGAGAAGCATTAGAAACTATCAGCTTAAAAAACAATGGTATCACTTGAGCTGAGTAAATCACCTGGTCTGATAATCTCAATAGATTCGTGAATTCCGGGAAACGACATTAAAATTTTTATATCAGGTCATCCTAACTAGGTTAAGTAACCATCGGTTTCCGTTTCCATCTGTGTTAAGTGTAAGGTGAGAACACTGGTAATCAATTAGCAGTGAGAGGGAGGTGGCCTGGCTGAAGACCCTGACTCAGAACAGGGGCCGAGAGGTCTGGGCTGCCGGGAAGGCCTGTGCTGTCCCGGGAGGGCGAATCTGGCTCCATCCAACGTGCCATTCAGGCTTCCCCGGTGGCTCAGGAGTAAGAATCTGCCTGCAATGCAGGAGACGCAAGAGACCCTGGGTCAGAAAGATCCTTTGGAGGAGGAAACAGCAACCACTCCACTATTCGTGCCTGGAAAATCCCATGGACAGAGAAGCCTGGTGGGCTACAGTCCATGGCGTCACAAAGAGTTGACACAACTTAAGTCACTAAACACCACCAAAACAAACAAACAAAAAAAGAATAGCAGTGTTTCAACATTTCTGCAAACCTCATTAATGTCTAGGTTAAGAAGATGGTCAGATTCTCATTTCTTCTGTATTCAATCTATTGCGATATGAAAAAAAAAAAGCAGCCTCATGGGTACGTAGTTGGAAAAGGCAAAAGTATTTTAATGAGATTGCACTGGTCGTACAGAAATGATAGCTCACAGAGTTACACGTGTTTCCCAAATGCTGATGCTTACCATTAAACGATTTAAAGGCTCCTGTTGCTATCACTAGTGATCTCATAAGGAAACCCTTTGTGGGGAGCTGCTGAGCTTGCAATGGCAGATACAAGTTTTCCAAGATCCTAACATTTACTTAAAAGACCATGTTTCATCACTGGTGCCAAACACTGTCAGTTGTTTCCTTGAAGTGACAGGCTCCTTTAATCGTTTCCAAGAAATATCCACCAAACACCAAAGTCTGAATACCAACAGCTCGAGTCAGTCATTCTTAAGTAAGGATTTTCCCTCCATGAAAACACTCGGGGCTCTCCTCCAGCCCCCCCCACACCGGTGCATGACGATGCGGCAATGCAACTCCCACCTGGACCTCAGGACTGAGACAAGTGATGGGATAATTCACTGCTGCACCAAGGACTGGAAGGGAAACCACTCTGTGAAAACGCCAGTGGCTGGGATGGGCAGCACACCTGGGAGCCAAGGCCTGGGTCCCCCAGCAATTCACGCCTGCCTTCCCCTCCATGGGCAAAAGGCAATACAGCGCAGAGGGCAGACTGCCTGTCAGTGTCCCTGTAAAAACAGCCTGAGCTCAGAGAGCCCGAGAGGGCCTGCAGACCCCCTCCTCTCAGGGGCTCGCCCGGTGAGCGTGCGTCTCAAAGCCTGACAGGCTCTCGGGAGCCCGTGGACCGAGTCTCAGAGCCCAGCCTGTCAGCTGAGGTGCCTCTCGGATGGAGCATTTCTGACACACTGCTCCCGCAGTGGTGGAGAGGAGGAAGGGTGTGTACGAGCGAAGAAGTAACGACCTCCCCACTCACTCCATGTGCTGCCCAGTGAAGAAGCCAAAAAGAAACAGCTCACCAAGACTCTCCACCAGGCCATCTACTAGACCTAGGCGACGATAAAACACAACAGCTCTTCAAGTTGGCCTGTTAACTGTTTTTCTAAATTTTCCCCCAAGCCTATTTAAGAATTGTTCAACGTAATCAACAATCAAATTCTTAATACTAACCTCCAACTCTGACACTTAGAGAGAAATACTTGGGGCTTCCTGGTGGCTCAGCTGGTGAAGAACCCACCTGCAGTGCAGGAGACCTGGGTTGAATCCCTGGGTTGGAAAGATCCCCTGGAAAAGGGAAAGGCCACCCACTCCAATATTCTGGCCTGGAGAATTTCAAGGGCTGTATAGTTCATGGGGTCACAAAGAGTTGGACACGACTCAGCAACTTTCATTTCACTTCTACTTAATAAAAAAAAAAAAATCTCAGAAACCAGTCTCTCCCCTCACACACAGTCTCCCTAGGAACTCGGGGTGCATCATGTAAGACTTCTCACAGGATTCCAAAGATGTCTACGTTAAATGGGAGAAACTCCATGGGTTATGAGCACAAGACACTCCTCAAGCGAGCAGCAGAGAGAAATCGGCCTGCGCTCTTCACTCGCGTCTGAGACGCCCGCTGACGGACTCCGGCCATGGCCCTGAGCGGTGTCTCATCTCAGCCCCACAAAAGCTCTGTGACGGAAGCAGCACTGTGTCCACTGCAGAGACGGGCGAACTGAGGTCCTGACCGAGACCCCAAGGCCAGCAGCAGCAGCAGCTGCACGGGGCCGAGTCTGTCTGTCTCCAGGGTGCGCACCCTCCGTGACGACGACAGCCCCGGGAACAGCGAGGGGCTGGGACGGGGGCAGAGGACAGGCAGGAACCGCGATGGACCAGGCGCTGTGGCCACTCCAGCCCCTCCAGAGCTGGGGACTGCGCACACTGACGACAGCTCAGAAGGACCACGGGGCCCGTGCCACTTTACAGGGCGACTCAAGGACTGACAGGCTCTGGGGAGCCCGTGGGCAAGCTTGGACTTGGGTCACTCCCATTGGACCCAAACTCGGTCACAGCAGCATCAAGACACAGTCTCCCTCTAAAGTCACATCACAGAACCAGGACTCACGAGCTCCCTATGGAAACTGAAGGGCACAGCTGGCTTCCCAAACTTACTTGCGTGATTTTATTTCCTCCAATTCTTTTGTGAGCTTCTCATTTTTCTCTTGAGCTTCATGTAAGCGGCGCTTCAGGTCACCAATCTCCTCTTGGGCTTCCGACTTAATGTCATTTGCAATGACCACCGCGGTCTGCAGATCAGCCTGGAACTGCCGCCATTCCGCTGACTCCTCCTGCATTAAAAAACCATGTTTTTATTTCCAAAAGAGAACAATGAACATGTATTTTAAAACAGTAAAATGTGCTCATGATGAGCCTGCTGTAATGCACTGTCTCAAGGGATGACTGGTTTCTTTTAAATCCCAGAGAACTGCTATTACCTATTTCTAACAGATTACATAGTTATTTTTAGTGAACGTTGCTCCTGGTGAGGAAACGTTGCCAGCTGACCCGCGTGCTGAGGCAGCAAGCACGTAGGCTGCTCAGTGAGGATAATCAGGTCAGGCCTCACTTCCTTGTGGCAAGCTTCAAAGTTAGTCTTGTGAAAATAAACATATCATCCAAAACATGCCTCTGAAGAGCTCAAGCAGGTAGATACATGGTGTGTGAACTACACTGGAAGATTTTACAGTGAAAAACTATAAATATCCTGACATCAAAAATGAACAGGGAAAAAAAAAAATCTAAGGAAAGGAAGAGGAAGCCAGAAGGAAAACACTAAATTTAACCTCTGCAGACAAAACACCCACAAGGAGCGGCAAAGGACTGACCACACTGCGGCCTCCCACGGCCAGGGAGGCTGCAGGCGTGGCTGGGCTACCGCCCAGGGCAGCCGCCGCCGGGAGCCACGGCCGCCACCCCGGAGGCAGTGCCCAGCACCCCCAGCTGCCTGAGTGATGGAAAGACATAAAGGAAGAGACATCCTGCTAAGTCGTGCCTGGCTCGCGTGACCCCATGGGCTGTAGCCCGCCAGGCTCCTCTGTCTATGGGATTCTCCAGGCAAGAGTACTGGAGTGGGTTGCCATTTCCTTCTCCGGGGGATCTTCCCGACTGAGGAATTGAACCCAGGTCTCCCGCATTGCAGGGTCAACCCAAACCTCGAGACCACCATCCCCCGCCTTCTGCATCAGAGTGTCACTGCCATTGCAGACTGATCAAATCCAAAGAAGACAGCCCACAGGGGGCAGCTTAGCCTGGGGCCCTCCATAATCAAGGGCTCAAGTCGTTTCTTCCAGGATATGACACCTGCTCCCTAAGGGCCATTCGTCAAACATGGCACCAGCCGCTCTCCGAGGGGACGGCCTTGCTCCCGCCCGCAGCCCGGCGGCTCCGGTCACGGGCAGCTGCGGGCGGTCGGAGGCGCCCGCCGGGACAGTCATGAGCGCTTTCCTACCCGCAGTCGCCTGTGGAGGGTCTTGATTTCTCTCTCCATGTCATGTTTTTGGTCCTGGAGCTTTTTAACCGTATCTGAAAAGACCACAAAAGTTTAACTATTTATTCTTAAACCACGTTTAAAAGGAAAAATAGAAAGGGAGAGGGTACTTAAATATGTTATTCAAAAATCCATCCTGCCCAAAGACATAAAACTTGAAAAGGAATTCCAATTCAAGTATAAACCAGTATGACTCTTTAAGGAAAGTATCAAATTTAAATTGCAATTTCTGGATGACTTCCTTCCGCAGCGTCCTAATTGTGAAACAAAAAGCTAAGCTAAATCAATTGTTAGAAACACACACACACTGTTGGCTCATAACCAATCAAAACAACACTGACTGCAATTAAAACAGGAGCTTTTAATCAAAAGGGTTATTAACCTATTTTTACAAGCATAACTTAACTTTGCACACTGCAATAAATTCCAGAAAAGTCGTGAATTTACTAAAATTTTTACAAACTTAATTATTTAATAACTTGGGGGAGCTGCTATTTAATTCTATAGGAAATCTTTTCACAAAGGATTAAGTAAATCAATACTCCTCAAATTATTTCTTGCATAACGTGAATTTCCTTCAAACAACGTCATGCAGCGTGAACATCTGATGAGCACCGCTAATGTGCAAAGGCTGCTCTAGACAGACCAGGGCTGCAAAGATGAGCAAGCAGACAAGGCTGTATGCCAGAACCCAGGCATGCACAGGGAAGTCGCTTTCTACTATTCCGAAAAGTCAGCTTTTTATGAAATAAAAAGTGAATCACTTTTACTCAGTAATTCAAGAAAATGGTCATAAGTACCTACTTTGTGTCAGAGTTTTGCACAAGGTACCTGAGATATAAGGAAAGGGGGGGAAAGGTGCAGTTCCTACCCTTTCAGAGACAGAAAGGAGAATGTTTTCATTGCAAAGGATTAAACTTTAACAGTCTGTCTCTACACAGCTGCTTCAGACCTCACTTCACCTAGAAACTCAGGGGTCAAAAGGTCTATCCCATTTGGCTCAGGGCAAACAGGGAACACAGGTGAGCGAGCAAACCCAGTACCGCTGGGCGAGGGTGGCTCTGGAACCAGAGAGAACTGGGCTCTGTCTGACCTACGTGTAGATGAAATTGGGGTCTTGGTGATATCAGCAGACACAGCCAAGGAACAAGGACAGAAACTATCACAGTTCCAGTGTGGAAAACACTAGGGGTCACACACCTTTCATTTATAGTACATTTACGTGCAAAAAACTTTACAGTAAAAACAAGCAAAACAGAAAAGTGTGTATCTCTCCTCTGCTGAAAACTGCTCCCCCTCCCTCCTGGTGGCAGATGACCTGTCGTGTACGGCAACTTACACGAGACACATGACTGCAGCTCTTACTGCCCTTTTCTCAGGTGACGCTGTAAGCCACACGCCATCTCAGGCTCACCATAAAAAGCCCAGGCTTCATTCTTTGCTCTTATCCTTTTCTCTTTACCAGCCTCTGCGTTCACGGCCACAGGATCCCCGTAAGCACGGCCTCAAAGGACACTCCTTTGCCCTCAGAACTGCGCGCTCACTGCTGCCGTGACTCCCCTTGCACAGGACGCTGACAGCCAGTGGACACACTGAGGAGTCTCCAGGGAATCTTCTTACTCATACCTTACAGAAGCACGAGAAACGACAACGGGCTTTTCCTCCCTGGAAACGCGGGCGCCGGCGGTCCAGTCCTGGCTGTGAGGAGCGGGGCAGAGGCCTGTCACACAGGGCAGCGTGGGGCTCGGTCACCCTGGGCCTCCACACGCAGCGCCCGCCTCGCAGCCCTGAGTGGGAGACGCTGCCATCTGCTGCCTCCCTCTCACACGCACAGCGCGCTCTCTCAAGGGCAGAACCACACCCACCGCCCTTTCTAAGTGTTAGCTCAGCTTTACAACGCTGCTTTTACTCCAGACATCCGCGCGCCTCTGTTCTCATTGTCACTGGGCCAGCCTTGCTCTGCACAATTCTGGGCACCGCCCTGCCCATCTAACAGCGGGCTTCACACTCTTCCCACCAGCAAGACCCAGCACCGACGACAAACCAGAACCGTCAGCCAGGCCTCCGCGCCACTTCCGGCCGCGGGCCCGTCCCCTCTGCGGGCGCCGTGGGCAGCGACCACACCACGGGACCCCCACACACCCCCTGCGGTGTGAAGGGAGCAGAGTCCCCACAAGCTTTCCTGCCCTCCGATACCAGAAGATACCCAGTGCTCAGCCGGGCCCCTGCAGCTGGTCAGCACCGACCACGGCCATCGGGTGTAGTTTTCAGAGGCAGGAAGGACCCAGGAACCTGACAGCTAAAGCTGCACCCCTCAGGACCAGGAGCGGGGCGGCGGGCAGCCAGCTACCATGCCACAGCTGTACCCCCAAAACAGGAGGAGGATATGCGTGAGTTGAAAATAAACCATTTACTACTTTTATTTATCTTCGTTTTTTATGTTTTGGCCATGCCTCACAGCATGCAAGATTTTAGCTCCCCACCCAGGGACTGAACCCGCGTCCCCTGCGTTGGAAGTGTGCAGGTTTAATCCAGTGGACTGCCAGGGAAGTCCCTATTGCTATTTTTTTAATTTTTATTTTACTCATTTTTATCCCTCCCCTCAAAATGTGGATATAACTTTTACCCCTTGATTCTAAAAGTAATACACATTTACAGAAAAAAAAAAAATTATACTGTTTCTACTGCTTTGCAAGCTCTCCCACTAGTCAGTAGATACTGGACACTTTTATCAGTAAATACGACCCGCAGCACCATTCTGATGGCCATGATCATACTCCATCAACTGGAAATATCATGATGTGTCTCCGCAACCTCCTTTAACAAACAGTCAGAATGGCTCCAGTATTTCTCACAAACACTACGAGTGCCTTCAGCTGCTCAGATGTGACTGAGGACACATCTCCAGAAGGAGAGGTGCTGAAGGGCCACCTGAAACGATCTACAGGATCCAAGTCAACCCACCTGCTCCAGAACACAGAGTTCTTTCTGAGAAGTCACCAAGTTAGGGGCTGCAGGGGACAGAATACACTGAAACCGGCGTTTCTTCAGGAACGCCACCCTGGCCGGCTACAGTCCGAGTCTGATGCTCTATTAATAAACGGCCACGGTCTTAATGACAGAAGCAACACCCCCGGCTCATCCCCTGGGGCGTGCTTTCTCTCATGCACGCGTCTCTCTGGCCTGCGCCCACTGCCCTGGCTTGCCCACCCCAGCTGGTGAAAGGACAGCCGTGGCACGGACGCTCCACGCCCACGGGCTTCTAACTAGCCCTCAACTGTTGAAAACACAGGTAATTCCCTGGTCTCTGTGGTGACCTGCACCTCGGGAGCACCCACATCTATGTGTATAGCTGCAACTCTTAAGGATGTCTCTGAAGAGCAGATTTCTGCAAGCGAGTTGCTATGGCACTGTTATACTTGTAAAAATTCTCATCAATACTCCAGAAAGGACCCTTTTCTCTTACATGTTAGCTCTCTTTTTAATTCTTCACACCTGCATCTAGTTTTGAGTTTCATTGTTTTTTTCAGAAGTCAAGCATCTTCCTGTATCTTTTTCTGACTAAATTATTTACGTACTTCATTTAGCTAATGGGTTATTCTAGTCTTACTGAACCTCTCTACGGATCTGATATCTATTACAAATACTTCTCCCAATGCCATTTATTAATAACTCTGGTACTCCACTGAACTGAAAATTTTAGTCATACACAGTCAACATGACTCTTCTCCATGAAGGCTCCCCAGTACCCTGGCTTCCAGGTCTTCTCATCACAGCAGGAAACAGCTCTCCTCCTCTTGCTCTTGCCCGTCCTCTCGTCTCGAGTCGCCACGCTCACCACGGCCATCAGCTTCCGTGTATCAGGATGCCAGGCCCCAGCTGGTCTGAACCTCAGGGCTGCAGAGGGCAGGCAGGGCAGAGTGCAGCTGCACGCGTGCGCAGAACAGGGCCGCGCAGACAGCGCGTGGGAGGCGAGCTCGCAGCTAAGATGGGCCTGAGGTCTTGCTGGTGTCGTTGTTCTCGATACCAGTCGGCTGCGTTTTGATCGGCGCGCCAGCAGCTTTATTTTAGACGCTCTGTTGAACTGTCTTTCTGCTATTCTCCTCTAAGCTCTTCTAAGATGCTAAAAGGTGCTTTCCTAGTGACTCAGCGGCAAGAAATCTGCCTGAAAATGCAGGAGACAGAGATTCGATCCCTGGATCAGGAAGATCCCCTGGAGAAGGAAATGGCAACCTGCTCTAGCATCCTTGCCTGGGAAAGCCCATGGACAGAGGAGCCTGGCGGGCTACAGTCTATGGGGTCGCAGAGAGTCGGACTTGGTTAAACAACAAGGTATTAAAACGTCTAGTAAGTCCTAGCTGGTCTTTCTTACTTACAAAGAATGATTCGCATCAGAGACTCCTGAGTGCTTCTGGAAGGAACAACCGGCTAAAGGAAGGCTCCTGAGGACAGGAGCCTCTGGTGGGCGTGGAGGGGACACACTCTGGACATACGAGCGGGAAAAGGCGCTTTCTGCGGAGGCGACGGGTGTGTGCGAGCGCCCGTTTTACGGCGGGGCCGAGCTGCACGCCCTCTGTGTGGTCCCCTTTTCAAGACAACACGGAGCCTGCAGTCACCGCGGGCACAGTACGAGGGTCGTGGTGCTGGGGGCCCCTGGGCCCACATTCCCACCTTCCTTAGACGAGCCTAGGATAGCGTCGGGCCGACAGAGGAGGGGGTGTTAAGGACCCCCGGGGCCTTATGCCTCGGCTTCAGACCCCACGGGAAGGTTCGATGCCCTCAGCCCCAGGGCGCGGCTGGGGACATCACTACTGAGAGGTGCACAGTTCTCTAGGCCGCAGACCTGTCTGTTCCCACTGATGCCCACGTCCAACTCCATCGGCTTTACACAAAGTCTTCCAGAGACCACTCAGAGCTCTTGGCCTACGGACAGGATCCTTCCCCTGTGTTCTCTCTGCTCTACTGTTCAGAGTATTTTTATATCTCTCCTGCCATGTCACTAGGACTCTGGGAGGGAAAGGAGGTACATATGACCTCAGGCCACTGTCCTGAGCTGGAAGTCTTAAAGAATATTTAATGGGAGAGTTGCTGCTCAGACCTTTCCAGCTCAGACGTGAAGTCCCGGTGCAGCGGAGGAAACCGCAGGCCAGGCCAGCCTGGTGCGCCCTCCAGGTCTACGTGGCGCTGAGCTCTCCGGGGCGCCGTGTGGACCCCCGACTTCACACACACCACGTGGTCCTGTCACACAGACACCAGGGACGCCCTGCTTGCTGTTTCCAGCCTTCTTTCTCCCTAGATAATGTCCACAGATTGACGTTCAAGGTCAGTGGCTCTTCTACGTCTCTGATTTGCAGTTTAAATGACTCAGTAACTTTTTGTAACTATTTTTCGCTGTCTAATTTTTCAGTTTCAGTACTAGGTTCGTTTTTAACAGTTTTTACTTCTCTGTGGAGATTTGCTGTTTGTTCATGAGGACGAGTACGCTTTCCTCCACGTCCTGAGTACATTCACAACAGCTACTGTGAAATCCTGTCTGTTAACGCTGAGTCAGAAGCACGCTGGGGATCAGTGACTACTGAAGGGTGCCGGATTTCTTTGGGGCGGGAGGCGGGGTGACTAAAAAGGTTCTAAAACTGACTATGGTGATGCTTTCATTCCACAGGAAAAAACCCTCCTTTCCCAATGAGCAGTATTCCCTTTCATAGACTCCCCTAAATCAAGTGCTGACTTAGCACGCATCCCAAATGCTAGAATTCTTGAGGGAAAAGCTAACTCCTACCAGATTATGTAGCCATAACAATAAATTACATGAAACGTGTCTGGATCCTGGTTCCTATCAAACAACTATAAAGGACATTCCAGGGTCAGCTAGGAAAACCTGCACATGGGGTATCCGATGGTGCTAAGAACTTATGCCTAGCTTTGCTGTGACACTGCGCTGTGGTTACGAGGAGGATGCGCTAAAATATTCAGGAGGTCAGTGTCCATGGCTCACTGCCAACTGGTTCAGCTGAACACACACTCAGAAGCCAAACGCTACAAAACGCTGCTGACTGCTGCATCCAGACAGGAGGCGCTAACTGCAAAACAACTCTCCAGGTACTTCTGCATATTTCAACTTTTTATTTCAGAAAACTGGACATGCAGACATTGCTATATGTAAAATGGATCACCAGCAAGGACCTGCTGTGCAGCACGGGGAACTCTGCTCAGTGGGATGTGGCAGCCTGCACAGCGGAGGGGACACACACACGCTCTGCTGAGTCCCTTGCCGTCCACCCGGAGCCCTCACAACACTGTCAATCAGCAGTCATTTCTGGGCTGGTCCTCAGTCACTTCTGACTCTCTGCAACTCCACAAACTGTAGCCCACCAGGCTCTTCCGTCCGTGTGATTTCCCAGGCAAGAATACTGAAGCGAGTTGCCATTCCCTATTTCAGTGGATCTTCCTGATCCAGGGATTGAAGCTGTGTCTCCTTCATTGCAGGCGGATTCTTTACCCACTGAGCCGCCAGGGAAGCCCGTTAATCAGCTATCAGTTCAGTTCAGTCGCTCAGTCCTGTCCAACTCTTTGCGACCACATGGACTGCAGCACGCCAGGCTTCCTGTCCATCACCAACTCCCGGAGCTTTCACAAACTCATGTCCATCGAGTCAGTGATGCTATCCAACCATCTCATCCTTTGTCGTCCCCTTCTCCTCCTGCCTTCAATCTTTCCCAGAATCAGGGTCTTTTCCAATATGTCAGTTCTTCGCATCAGGTGGCCAAAGTATTGGAGCTTTAGTTTCAGCATCAGTCCTTCCAGTGACTATTCAGGGTTGATTTCCTTTAGGATCCACTGGTTGGATCTCTTTGCAGTCCAAGAGATTCTCAAGAGTCTTCTCCAACACCACAGTTCAAAAGCATCAGCTCTTTGGTGCTCAGCTTTCTTTATGGTCCAACTCTCTCATCCATACATGACTACTGGAAAAATCATAGCTTTGACTAGACAGACCTTTGTCAGCAGAGTAATGTCTCTGCTTTTTAATATGCTGTCTAGGTTGGTCATACCTTTTCTTCTAAAGAGCAAGAGTCTTTTAATTTCATGGCTGCAGTCACCATCTGCAGTGATTTTGGAGCCCAAGAAAATAAAGCCTATTATTGTTTGCATAATCAGCAATACCCAAATACAAAACAAACCATTTTATAATTAAAATCCGTACTCTGTTTATGTAACTTTTATCTCGGCAGTGATATGGAAACCTTTGTCCTGGAAACCTCCAACGTCTCTCTAGCGATCACCCCAGTCACCACAGGGTGTCACTCTCCACATTCAAAAGGTTTGCAAGGGAAGTCTGTTTATTATCTGTACTAGAAGGGAGACACTGGACTCCAAAGTTAGTCTGAGACTTTAGAACCATCTGCATTTAGGAAGTAAAATGCAGTATCTCTCTCAGTTCAGAGACAATGAAATACAAACGACATAAATGTTAAACTAAAAGTTTTCTAAAACTTTAGATGAAAAAGTGCATCACTATGTCTTTCAGGAATACAGTCTCACAAGCCACTTCAGTATCCACACACTTGGGAATAGTCTGAATAGCCCTGAGGGGTCGTCCTACAAATGCCGGTCAACCAGTCAGAGCTCAGAATCACCACCAGACACCTTTAGGGCTCCTGCAAACAAGCCCCCTCTCCTGGAAGTAGGTCACCCCCCCACCGCCGCACCCATGGCACAGGTGCTCCAGCTCCATGTTGCATCTGCCTGCTGGTCCGCAAAGAAGCAGGACCCGAAATGTCAACAGCTCTAACCAAGGCTGGTAAAGGTCCACTTTCATTCCAATCCCAAAGAAAGGCCAAAGAATGTTCAAACTGCCACAGTTGCGCTCATTTCACATGCTAGCAAGGTAATGCTCAAAATCCTTCAAGCTAGGCTTCAACAGCACATCAACCGAGAATTTTCAGATGTACAAGCTGGATTTACAACATGTATAGACATACAAGAGGAACCGGAGGTCAAACTGCTAACATCCGTTGGATCACAGACAAACATCTACTTCTGCTTCACTGACTAAACTAAAGCCTTTGATTGTGTGGATCACAACAAACTGTGTAAAATTCTTAAAGAGATGGGAATTCCAGACTGCCTTACCTGCCTCCTGAGAAACCTGTATGCAGGTCAAGAAGCAAGTTAGAACCGGACATGGAGCAATGCACTGGTTCCAAACTGGGAAAGGAGTATGTCATCAAGACTGTGTAACATCACCGTGCTTATTTAATTTCTATGCAGAATACATCATGTGAAATGCCAGGTTGGATGAATCACAAGCTGGAATCAAGACTGCTGGGAGAAATTTCAATAACCTCAGATATGGAGATGACACCACCTAATGACAGAAAGCAAAAGGAACTAAAGAGCCTCTTGATGAAGTTGAAAGAGGAGAGCAAAAAAGCTGACTTAGAACTCAACATTTAAAAAAAACTAAGATCATGACATCTAGTCCCATCACTTCATGGCAAATAGATGGGGGAAAAAATGAAACCATGACAGACTTTATTTTCTTGGGCTCCAAAACTACTGTGGACAGTGACTGCAGACATGAAATTAAAAGATGCTTGCTCCTTGGACAAAAAGCTAGACAGCATATTAAAAACCAGAGATGTCACTTTGCCCACAAACATCCACCTAGTCAAAGCCATGGTTTTTCCAGTAGTCATGTACAGGTGTGAAAATTGGACCATAAAGAAGGCTGAGCTCGAAAGAGTTAATGCTTCCAACTGTGGTGTGGTGCTAGAGAAGACTCTTGAGAGTTCCTTCGACAGCAAGGAGATGAAACCAGTCAATTCTAAAGGAAATTAACCCTGAATAGTCACTGGAAGGACTGAAGCTGAAGCTCCAATATTCTGGCCACCTGATTCGAAGAGCCAACTTATTGGAGAAGACCCTGATGCTGGGAAAGATTGAGGGCAGGAGGAGAAGGGGGCGACAGAGGATGAGATGGTTGGGTGACATCACTGACTCAATGGACAAGAGTTTGAATTGGTGATGGACAGGGAAGCCTGGTGTGCTGCAGTCATGGGGCCACAAAGAGTCGGTTACTACTGGGTGACTTAACAACCAAGGCATCCAGAAAGGTTACCTCCATCCTGCCCATCCCCACCAGGCCATCTTTTACAGGCATTACAACTTAAAATTTGTTAACAGTCAAGGAATTCAGGTAAAGAATACATGAGAACTTTTTAAATATATCATTTGGAAGTAACTTGAAAGTTACAAAAAGATACAAGAAGTAACACAGGACCAGGACCCGAACACCCACGTACCTTCATTCAGCCTTGCCGACGGTGACGGTGTGCCAAGCTCCATCACCTGCTGTCTCCGCTCCCTGCCCGTCTGTCTGCCTGTCCTCTCTCCTTCCTTAAGGACGTATGCCACGTCCCTCACCCTGGCATGACGCAGTGTGTGGTCCCTACCAACACTCAGGCCCAGTGGGCTGTCCACCTCATGCGCTTATGCCGACGTCTGTCCCCACACCCTGAGGGCAGCCCGGGGCCCAGCAGGCAAGGGAGCAGGGGCTGGCCCGCCCCCAGCCCTCCAGCCTGGGACTCCGCTCAGCCTCGGCCCTTCATGACACCGGCGTCTCTGGAGACAGCCCCTCTCAGTCCTGGGCTTCCAGCACAACACTCCTTATCTCCCGTCTTTAACGTCTCTTTACGACTGGCTGAAGTCGCAGCTCAGACAGAGTGTGGCCTGGCCATGTCCACGCGGCCCTGTCACAGGGCTGCCCAACTGTTCCACGGCACACTTTTTCCTCACTTGCAACACAGTAAACAGTCTGTGAGAGGATCAAAAACTCCCATTCTTCATCAAATTTTCCACACAGAAATGCTAGTCCTACTTTTGCAACTTTTTTTATAAGTCTGAAGTAACTACAAAATAGTTTTTAAAAATCTTTTAAAAAAAGCAAACAGAGCAACTCAAAATCCTAGTTCCAAATCTACCTGACCATAAAATCTTCACGGAAAAGAGGAAAATGAAACAGATAAACAAAAAAAGGTAAAAAAAAAAAAAAAAAAATGTGCTGTAGGCCTAAAGAGCAATAGTTTTTGGTCTCACTACACTTGCAACCACTAGACGTTGATGATAAATGGCTTTTCCTAAGATCTAGAAAGTTAACAACCCCATTAACATCTCACTTAAATGATTTTTCATAGTTAAGCAGCTTTAAACTGACGCTTCTAACAGTCCTTCAGGAGCAAACCAGCGGCCAGGAGACGGGTGGTGCCAGGAGGCTCCAGCCCACACGTGTCTGCCCGGCCACAGCACTGCTGCCGCAGAACCCTGCCCACACAGAGCCGCCCCACCCGTCCGTCCTGAGCGCGCATTGTCCACGGGCGGGGGGACCTCGCTCACTCTTTAATTCTGAGATGAGCGTGCACTGTCCCCACAGGCGAGGGGACCTCACTCACTCTCTAAGTCGGAGACGGGCATGCATTGTCCCACAGGCGGGGGGACTTCACTCTTTAATTCAGACACAGGCGTGCACTGTCCCATGTGTCGGGGGGGACCTCACTTACTCTCTAAGTCGGAGATGAGCGTGCACCGTCCCATGTGTTGGGGGGCTGGGGGGGCCTCACTTACTCTCTAAGTCAGAGACGGGCGTGTCTCACTTACTCTCTAAGTCGGAGATGAGCACGCACTGTCCCATGTGTCGGGGGGGACCTCACTTACTCTCTAAGTCGGAGATGATGAGGTTGTCGTGAAGCTTCACCGCCCGGTGCTGTTCCACTTCGTCTTCAAGTTCAAAGATTGTTTCTTTCATGTCGCTCCTTTCTGTCTCTTTTTCTTCCAACTCTGATCGTAATTTTTCTAAGGTCATGTTCAGATCTTCTATTTGCTTCTTAGCTTCCTCTTGGAAGGCTCGGTATTCGTCTTCTACCTGTGTGAAATCGATGGTGCAGATCAGGAAAGTGAGCTAAGCCCCAGGACAGAGGCACAGGCTGCCTGGGCTGGGAGCGAAGTGGGCACTTTTCTGTGAGAGCAAGGAGGGCCGTGTGACCACTGTGGGCGCCCAGTGGCTCGGACGCCACACGACACGCCTCAGCATGGCGCGCCGCCCCACCAGTGAACTCAAGCTGACCTCACGCTGACCCTCACTAAGGTACTTATGAAGACGTTTTGGAAATTTTCCCTTCTCCAAGTTTGGACCGAAGGCATGCATCTCATCAACGATTAACATGCTTTCCCACAAAAATGATGTCTGCTTTCTGACGGTTTCAATATCAAATTAAAAACAGAAACCAAAAATTCTCAAATACTGTTAAAACTGTTAGTTCATGGGGGCCCCCGTACATGTATGCACCAACAAATATATCTCCTAAACTGTATCTCTGAAAGTCATCCCTTTAAAAAATTAAGATTTACATTATTAACAACAGACTCTCACACAAACGGAACAGCAGCTTAACCCAAACTCACAGAACTCCACCTGAAAAACCACAGCACAGAAGGAGAGGAGGCAGAGACTGCTGACCCCACAGGCTGCAATTCTGGCTCTCCGTTTTTCTTGTGTCAAACTACAGCCGTGAGGGCACTGTGACTCTGCATGACATGCTCCCCAGACATGTCAGGCTCCATAACAGGCAACCCCAGAACTGGGGACTTCTGTCAGGTATGACTCTAGCCTTAACCTTTCACAGGCACAGGACCACAGTGAAAAAGTAAGAGAGGAAGTGACATCATTACAAGAACACTTTTCACTCCATCCCAACACAAGCAGCTTAGAAAAACATGAGCTTAGGAAAAGCTAGTGGCACACCACCGGGGCTGCCGGCTCTCGGGAAGCATGCCGCGTACTACAGCCACGTCACGCGGCTCCAGAACCCTCTATCTAAACAGTACCTTTGCGATGGCGTCCTGCAGCCGGTTGGCATCATTCCGGGTGTGGGCCAGGTCCTCCTGCAGGCTACTGGCCAGAGTCTCTGCTTTCTCTTTGTCCAGCCTGACGCTCTCCAGGAGGTCCTGAATGTCAGACTTGTCTCCAGAGTTATGGATAGAGTACAGCTCCGCCACTTTCTGCTTCTCGTTCTCCAGCTGGGCCTTCAGGCGATTCATCTCGATCTGGTCACTGGCCACGGTGGCTTTGAGCTCCTCCAGCGTGGCGGCCAAGGCCGCCTTGCCCTTCTGCTCCGACTCGACGGCCCGCTCCATGTGGTGGCTGCGCTCCTTGAGCGCCCCGATCATCTCCTGCGCCTCCTTGTTGTCCTGCTCGGCCATCTTCAGAGTGTTGCTTAAGTGCTGCTGGACGCCAAGGAGCTGCTCCCTCTCAAACCGGGTGTTCTCCGCGAGGTCCACGTAGCGCTGCTCCAGCTCCAGGTAGCGGCCGCTCTTCACGTCCTCGTCTATGACGTAGGACACGTGGTGCTCGTCCAGGAGGGAGCGGAAGTACTCGATCTGCCGGCTGAAGTGCTCCAGCTTGTCGCTCTGCTGGCACAGCGACTCCATGAGGATGGCCTTCTCCTCGCCCAGCCGCTCGTTCTCGCTGTTCAGCTCCTGCGTGATCTGCTGCAGGTCGGCCAGTTCCTGCAGGGTGGCCTGCAGCTCCTCGCTCGTGCTGTGCTGGTTCTCCTCCATCTGGTGGATCCGCTCCGTCAGGCATGCGACGGACACCTCGCTGGCGTTCCCGCTGCTCCCCTTCCGTGAGCGCTCCACGCTCGGGATGCCTTCTGACTCTGAGGACGAGGGCGCGTCCAGGGCGTCGTCGCTGGACGTGAGGGGCTGGTACACCTCACTGCACTCGCTGTCCAGGTTGTCCAGCGAGTTGCTGTGCTGATGGTCCATGAGCGTGTTTTCATCCTGGCTCAGCAGATCCTCCACCGAGCCAGGAGCCGAGCCCTCCACCGAGGAGGTCAGCGTGCCCCCGCCATCACTCTGGTTACCAGGGGTGATCTCTGGGCTCAGCGACTGATAGCCAAACAGCTTTTCGGAATGGTCCAGCCTCTGCTCCAAGGAGAAGCCCAGTGCATTGAGCCGGTCCTTCAGCATCCGGTTCTCGTTCTTCAGCTGGTTGAGCTCCTCGCGGATGGCGGCGTTCTGTTCCTGCAGCTGCAGCAGCGTGGACTCCACGTCAGTTGGCTGGTGCGCGGCGCTGACTGCCTTCTCCTCGGACTTCTCGTCGCCCTCGGGGAGGGGGTCCTCGCTGAGGCCCAGCTGAGCACGCATGTCCCGGAGCTCGTTCCGCAGATGTAAAATCTCCACGTCCTTGGTTTTGGCCAAGGTGAGAAGATCCTTCACTCTGGCCTCCAGAGCAGCTTTGTCGCTGATCTGATTGTCCGACTTGGACTTGCTCATGCGGACATCGCATTCCGCAGCCGTGCGACTGCGTGAGCGTTTGGCCGATGCCATGTCATTAGCCCCCTGACCTGCAGAAGGTAGTTTTTTGCTCTGGTTTAGTCGGGTACGTTCACGTAATCTTTCTCTAGTAGAACTGGACTCTTTATTACCTGTGGAAGTGCTCCGCTTGGTTGAAGAACTCGTGCCTACATGATTAAGACAGAGAGTTTAAGGCAGAAAATTAGCAGGAGACAAGCACACAGCTACGCCCCAGGTGAAGGAGGAGTGGTCTGAGGAGCTGCACAGTGACTGTGATAGTCTGCCTGAGAGTCTGGTTACTTACGGTCAAGTTCAGTTCCCTCCAAACAGGAAGGTCAATCACCCTTAATCTACCAGTGGAAACAGAGGTCACACACGGAGCTGCATGCTGAAAGGGGCGAGTTTTATGGAAGGTGAGCTGTGTCTCAATGATACACACGGACTTGAGTCCTAAACCATGGACTGCAACAGGTGGCTGGAGCCCAGTGTCCAGGGGAGGCTACAGGAAGGTGCCTCAAGGGATAGCCACACACTCAGCAAACTACCCGCAGAAGCAGAAAGAAGGCAGGCCATGGATGACCAGAAGGGAGAGGCAGCCTCAGGACAAACAAGAAGCCTAAGCTGTCACAATGAAGAGGAAACCGTGCTGAAGGACAACGCAAACAACTTCACATCATGAAATGCCACGTGTGCGTGCTGCCGCTGTGTCGCGTCTGATCCTTTGCGGCCCTATGGATGGTAGACCACCGCTCCTCCGTTCGTGGAACGTTCCAGGCAAGAGTACTGGAGGGGGCTGCCATTTCCCCTTCTTCAGCAGGGTCTTCCCGACCCAGGGAGGGAAGCTGCATTTCTTGCACTGGCCGACAGATTCTTTACCACTGCGCCACTTGGGAAGTGCCACACAAATAGCACCAATAACAAGAATTATTAAAATACGCAGCAAGCACTTATCCTCACTACACACACATATAATACACATATAATAGCTCATACACAGTAATTTACACAGGTTTCATTACCATCATCCTCTTTTACAGATGAAGAAACCCAAAAAGAGATGATAAATCATCTGCCAATGTCCCACAGGTAATGTACATGGATGAGCCAAGATTCAAACGCAGGCAGGCCGTGTGGCAGAACCTGCAACTTACCAGGACCCACTCGGCCTTTATCGGAGTTAGAGAACGATGTGGTGTCAACACCAAGGCCTCATAACGCACGCAGCAAACAGGTCACACTGTTACCAACTGCGAAGTTTTTAAACTTGTGCAAATGATTGACATGACCGTGTATTTAATATAAAAAGAACGTGTTTAAATAGCCACAAATACTTAAAGAAATCATTAGACTTTTTCTTTGAAAAATAAGTCCCAGACCCAACCAATAAATATTCACAACGAGCCAAATGGTTATTCACGTGTCAGTACCAGGCTAACCAGGTAGCGGAGAGCGGAAGCGCTGCCTGCCGGGGACGATGTGGGAAGAGCCCCTGCTTCCGCCGTGGCTCAGGGGGAGCACAGGGAACGGATGGTGGCCTCGGCAGATGAGGACAAGGTGGTGGAAGTGGCATCAAATACAGGAAGGAAAAGTGAGGCCACACAGCAGATGGAGCAGGAGAGGAAGGTTTCCACAGGCCCTGAACGCCAGTAAGCATTCAGGGGGCTGCAGCAACAATGTTCAGTGAATTTTCTTGAGCCGGAAAGAAACAGACAAGCACTCTGGTGGAGAGGAAGCCAGAGGACGCCTCGTGAAGCAGGAGGAGGAGGAAGAGCAGCGGGAGGAGTGTGGGAGACAGAGCAGTGAAGCGGAGGGAGGCCACGTTCACGGAGAAGAGCCCGCTCTCCCAAGAACAGAGAGGGGATAACGAGTCTGCACTAGATTTCAAGGGCAGCGGAGCGACTGCAAACAGAGGCTGGGGAAGGGCTTGGGGAGGTGACCACTGGATGCAGCCCACGAGGGCGGGAGGCCGGCCAGCAGGGAAGCGCGTGTCTGCACACAGGGAAGCTCTGAGGCCCAGGGAGGGAGGGGTATGAGGAGTCACAGTCCTGGAGCTCCTTTTCACCACACGAGCCGGAGCATTAAATGTGGTGGCGACCCGGGCTGCAGGTGGAGACCTAGGTCCAGGGTGCTCCATCACCAGCTCTGAGGCTGGCACAGCACGGGCGCCCGGGAAGCACTTGCCAGGCGGAGGAGCACGTGGTTCGCATGATGCTGAGCTGAGAGGCCCCTAAAGGACACCTCTGAGGACGGCCTCGCCCTCCGGGGCTGCAGTGAGGAGAGGACGGGGTGACACCTGCAGAGCCAAATGAGGCTGTCCACGTCCCCTCCTGCTGACCGCGCCGCTGCAGTCAGCGTGCGCCGGGGTCTGGGTGGGAGGAAGAGGCCACAGAGGGTCAAGGCGGGGGGGACAGCTGGCATGCCCAGCCGAGGAGGAAGTCCAGCACACACAGCGGGGACAAGAACCTGAATGACGAGAGCAAGCGAGCGCCTGCTCTGGTTTCTGCCGCTCTGCTTTCACACACTTAACTACAAACACAGTATCCTAAGACTGCTGGAAGTTTCCAAGCTTTTTTCTTTCAGTGTAAGAAGCAACATATAAAGTGTTATTCCCTGAACTACAGAATGAGATCTTAAAAAAAAAAAACCTGCTGCTAATGAAGGAAGAAAGAACAGCAGGACTGGAATGAATGGATCTAGGCACTGACTATCAGAGGCTGCTAACGTCAGGGAGCAGAGACGGCCAGAAACCATGGGCCACCTGATGGACAGACGGCGGTCCCGTGTGAAGGAGCGGGCGGGAGTACGGGAGGAGCCTAAATCTGTCCCATCAAAGCTCCAAACCCAGGGACACTGACAGTAACAGAGAGGACACAGGAACACGGTCACGGGCATCACAGGAGTGAGATACCAAAACCCAGACCACGAGAGGGAACCCCAGGAGGCCCACTGGTTAGGACTCTCTGCTTTCACTACTGGGGCCTGGGTTCGACCCCTGATGAGGGAACTAAGATCTTGCAAGCCGCATGACACAGCCAAAGAGGAGGAAATAAAACCCAGAAACTACAGATCAAACAACCAGTTTCTACAAAAACTAAATTGTGAGGGGAGAAGAAAGGGGGATGGTAAACTCACAGATTTAAACATGAAGACTGAAGAGAGCACCAGCAATTACCATCTGTGGGTCTTAATGAACCCTGGTAAACCCTAATCCAAACAAGGAAGCAAGCGTATGTGTGCGGTATTTATAAGACAGTTGGAAATTCAAATACTTACTGAATAAGCAGCGATTTGAGAAATGATTACCTTAAGGCCTGATAATGGCATTGTGAATGCATTTTTAAAAGAGCACTTATCTTTCAGAGAGAATCGGATATGTGTGGATGACACCTGGAACTGAAGGTGGGTGTCAAGGAGCCGAGAACGGCCCAAGCGACAGGGTGACGAGCACGTGGAGATGAAATGCCACGGCCGTGCACAGGTCAGACGCTCCCCAGGACCGAACGGCGGGAGCACCGTCCCCTGGGCAGCACCGCCCCGCCTGGTGGCAGGGCAGCGAGAGCCCGCCGAGTGCGCACCTGTGCCGGTCCTGGGCCTGTTCTCCGCGGTGCTCACGGCAGGGCCGGGCGCGGGCGGCGCGCTGGAAGAGCAGGCGTTCTTCTTCCCTCTGACACCATTGGTCACGGTCGCCCCTCCAGCCATCCCAGCTAAAAGGTCATCACTGCTCTTGGTCTAGAAGCAACAGAACATTAAAAACAAACTGATTAGATTAAGTGAGACTAAATAACATTCTGACCCTAAACAAAGCCCTTGACTCTGCTGAGTCCAACACCTCTGCAAAGACCTCCTGGCAGCTACCAGGCAGTGCATCCCTTGGTGCTGCAGAAACGGAACCTTCTCGCTGGCTCATAAACAACTGCAACTTCTTTTTAAAAATGTGAAAATCACAATGTACTCAAAGATGTCAATGGGAGCCTACTACATGCCCCCATGTGCCAGATTCAGTGAGGGGTGAGAGGAAGTGATGACACCCTACTTGCTACCCCTCATCTAGGCTGTGACTCACCAACCAGCAGCCGTGGAGTCGCACTGTGTGCCATCTGGGAGTTTCTAGAGAAGCGGCATTAAGAGTGAGGAAGAACCTCCACTGCTCTGAAGCGATCCAGTGACGGAGCCAACATCTAATAGAAGTTACTCTGAAATTTACTTTTTTAACCTTTATCTATTTTTTTTTTTTTTGGTAGCCTAAGCCAAAATTGAAAGAAGGGGATTTTTTAAAAAGCCCACATAACATACAAATAAAAAACTGGAGACTTTATGGTTACAGTGAGGGTTAAATGATCATTCTACTTGAGAAAGACCATTTGATTTATTTATGTTTTATGAAGATGACTGAAAAACATGTGAGCTTTTTAAAAAGGAAACAAGTACTCTGAAGATAACTGGGTTGGGCATAAAATTACTACTTAAGAAAAAAAGTGAAGAAATCTGATTTTACTTCTCCTGGAAATGAGAGAGAATACAGAGGAGTTAAAGATCTATGGGAGAAAAAACAGAAACAAAAACGTGCTTTTAAATCAAAGAACCAGGGCTTCCCTGGAGGCTCAGTGGTGAAGAATCCACCTGCCAATGAAGGAATGGGGGTCTGACCCCTGATCTGGGAAGACCCCACAGGCCTGGGAGCAACTAAGCCCTTGGGCCACAGCTGCTGGGCCTGTGCTCCAGAGGCCAGGCCCCACGGCTGAGCCCACGCGCCGCAGCTGCTGAAGCCCAGGGCCTAGAGCCTGTGCCCTGCAACAAGAGAGGCCACCACCACGGGAGGCTCCTGCACCACGACGAGAGCCCGAACCGCATCCAAGACCCACCACAGCCAAAGATAAACAAATAGAATTATTTTCTGAATAAAGATCCAAAAGTTCTGCCCGCTAAGGTGAAGTGGTCTTTCTCTGCATTTCACTAAATCTAGCCACAACCTTTGAAACAAGAAGTAAAGAAATACATAAACTTGGGACTTCCTGGCAGTCCAGTGGTGAGGAACTGGCACTTTCCACGCTGGGGCTGGGTTCCATCCTGGGTTGCAGCCAAAAATGAAAGAAAGAAAGAAACGGGACTTCCCTGGTAGCACAGTGGCTAAGGGCCCGCATGCCGATGCATGGGGCATGGGTTCAGTCTCTGGTCTGGGAGGATCCCAGGCCACAAAGGAACGGAAGCCCTTGAGCCGCAACTCCTACAGGCCGTGCCCTGGAGAGCCCGCAGCCCATGCCTGCGGAAGCCATGCTGCAGCTGCTGGAGCCTGGGGGCCTGAAGCCCGCGCCCCACAGCGAGAAGCCTGCGCACCGCAGCTCGAGACCGGCCCTCCCTCACTGCAGCTAGAGCAAGCCCACACACAGCAAGCCCAGGGCAGCAAAGAAGGAATAAATTACTTATTAAAAAAGAAAGGCACATCTCCACACCCCACAACTGCAAGAACAGTGCACATGTTCCGTGAGCCCTGGGCAGTGACAGAGCTCATGCGGGTGTCCACAGGAGCGGGTGTGTGCATGTGGCACCCAAGTGATTACAAGTCGAGCACTTCATTCTTGGGGTTAACCATCAAGGCTACAGTTACAGGGATGTAATCATCCTGTACAGGGATGAATTCGGGTTGTGGGAAGTGACCGTATACTGGAGAAGCACAGTGAAACATGGAGGAAAGACGAAGTAACCCTTAGGTTTGTGGGCTCTCCAAGCCCTTTTGCTTTTTCCAGTTTTTCCATTTTCACTACTTTCTTCTTTCCTTCTTACCTTTTCACTCCCACCTCTCTTCAACGACCCTGTGTCCTTCCTAAATGAAAGCACTTGCGGCAGTAAGGGAAAGCGTCCCCAAACAGTATCGCCTCTCGCATGCCCTCCCCAGTGCGCACACACACAACCCGTAAAAGTCCGCCAGCCGAGCGGGGCCCAGGCCACAGACACTGGCGCACAGCAACAACCCGGCTCTCCCCGCCTTACGATGGAGAGGCACTCACTGCTCAGCACCAGGTGCCGTCAACGGGGTCCACGCCTCCCAAGACCTGACGCGCTCAGGGCGCGCTCCAGAGTGAACTGCAGAGACTGCCTGCCAGCGAGGGGGAGGCAACCGGCTGGCAGTATGCACGTCCCATGCCAATGCTTCAACCTGCTCCTCCAGCCCCGAAGTCACAAGTCCCCCAGCTCCACAGGCGCTTCGCTGCAAAGACAGCCCAGCAACTGAGTGACCGGCAGGAAACCCCAGTCCTCCTACAGGAGAGGCAGCTCTGTCACAGAGGAAATGGCTCAGCGCGCTGATTCAGACTGAAGAAGCAGGGCAAAGGTCAACTCCGGGTACCGCCCCAGGGTCACAGGGGGACACCCGGCCACTCAGCAAGGCAGCGGCGAGGAGAAACCTGGGGGCATCTCCCAGCCCCTGGAATGAGTCTGTCTTCAGGTCCGACAACCTAGGGATAGAAAAACTAGCACACCCTGCTAGGTCTTTCCACACATACGAGGAAGTCCCTCATCAGCTGTTCCTGCGCGGTGCCCTGTGAGGTGCTCTTAAAACAGGTAAGTCACGTCTGTGAAGCCCTGCGTGGACAGAAGCCTCTGGACAGACTGTGTTTCAGGCACCGCTTGCTTTCTCCCCAACAGACAAGCAGCAACGCTCTCCAGGTTTCTGCAGAGGCAAAGCTTCCACCTCAGAACAAGCAAGCAGAGAACAATGAATTCTGGCCTGAGACACTGGAGGCAGACCACGGGGCTCTCTGTCCACTGAACCAAACACCAGGCCAGCAGAAAAGGCACGGGCAGTCTCTCGGACACTGAGATCAGCACGGGGAGGCTGCCGCCGTCAGGAGGGACTCGTGGGCCGAGGAAGCTTCCCGGGCTGAGCCACAGAAACCCTGCTGCCGTCACTCACAAAGGCCCGGCCCTCAGCCAGGCCCTGCGCACCGCTGCCTTCTGACCGCAGCCCGAGGGCGCACACGGCCAGCCTGGCCGGCCTGCCCCCGAAGCCCCGGCTCCAACACCTCACTCCCCGTGACAACAAGGAGAAAACCAGCCTCCAAAGGAAGGGGTGTAACGAGAAAACCAGTCACACTCTAACTACACTAATACCACCCAGTTCTACGTGGGATTAATACTGGGTCAGCACAGTCTTCAGGGCAGTGTATTAAAGGGTGGGGCGGGAAGAAGAACCCGTGTGGGTTCGGGAACGTCGCACTGGCCATCCGGCCAGACCTTGCACGCGTGCGCACCCCATCAAGCCTCCTCAGGCAGAAACAGCGTTCCCCTGCTGGAAACGGCACACACCGCTCTCCTGCTCCCCCAGACAGCCGACCGTTTCTCGGTACTCGAGCTGTTCCTGCAAACGACTCGCCTCCACGCCGCGCTCCACGGGCTCTGGGAAGGGGGCTCTGCCCCGCAGGCACAGTGCTCTGCTCGCAAGCCAGCTGCCACCGGGGGTCGCTGCTGAAGACGGCCCGAGCACCAGTGAAGCCCACCACACCGTGAGCCCCTGCAGACAGTTCACAGCAGAGGCCCAACGACACAGCGTCTGTGGAGGTTAGACCTCACAGGGAGATGCGCCCCTCCCACACCCGCCATGCATGTGAACACGTCACACGAATACCTTCGACAGAGCTGCTGCGGCCGCAGGCTTCGCGGGTCTGCTGCCCGCAGGGGCTGAGGAGCTGCTCTCGGGCCTGGCTTTCTCTGCTGCCTGCACTCTGCCTATCCCCGACACCTTAGGCGCTGCGCCAGCACTCCTGCTTGCTTTCTTCATTCTGGGCTGCCTCTTCGTGATGCATTTACAGGCAAATCTGTAGAGAGAAACGGCATTATACCAGGAACAAAACTGCAAGAAAGTGCTTTAGAAATTTGTTTTTGAAGGATCTTACCATGAAATAAAAATGTCTGAAAGTTAGATGTCGTTACAGAAAATAATGAGGAAAAATTCTTAGACTTGTTTATCAAAAATGCACTTCCTTCTTGAACACTACTGATCTGAAGTTACTCTGCATTCCTGTTCTCTCAGTACAAAGAATACCCCAGATCTCTAACAGAATGAGCCAACATAATGCACGTGCAGAGAAGCAATAACCGTCCTGGCAGTGAGAATCAGCCCCTTTACAGGTCTCCACGGTGATCACGCTTTCCAAATTATCCAGCACAGTCCTAGGTTCAAATATTTGTTGTGACATTGTACATAAATCAGCAGACAGCCCAGAAACTCCAATATCAGGATCTAAATATATTTCCCAGGATATCTCAAAATGCCTTATCAGAAGAGAAGACTCAACGTTTCTTTCAGAAAGTAAGGGCATTCTATGCACCTGTAAGAGTCACGAGAGGAACCTCCCCCCTAAGCGGAGCACACTGGACTCCACAGCTTGGAGGACTTGGAATAGCAGAGCACACAGCACTGAGGCCAGAACAAGCCCTCAACGCAGCTCTATTAGCAGAGCCGGAAAGATCGTGTCTGGAGAGACACGCTGGCCAGGTCTGGGCAGAGAAAGTAACACAACCAACAGAAGTGAAAGCCTGCTGTGGATGCAAGGGCCTTTACATACAGTGAGGCTGAGCACAGAGGTTGGTCTGTTTCAGGAAGGTTTCTACACACTATTAAAAATAAAGGGAAACTTACAGAGTAACCTTTTGGAAGAGAAAAGGTTCCTTCCAACAGCCTCAACGACCACTTCACCCAGACTGTGCTCAAACGCTCCAGATTCATCTTGCCCGACCTGACACAAACTGTACCAGCTGGTCCGGTTGCAGGAGCAGTGAGACAGAGCGAAGGGCCCCGCCCCACCTCCCCTTGACAAGGCCTCAGAGCAGACAGAGCGCTCTGACCAACGCCACACTCCACAAACAGAGCACACGGGACCTATGGCTCCTCTCCAGCCTTCAACCAACTTCTCGGCTAGTCCGTCCAGAAAACGCCGTGCCTGGTGATCAGATCACCGTCTGCTTGCTCCCAAGCTTGCAGTCTTCTTCCTCCGCACCCCATGAGTGCTCGGCCCACGGCCGACGCTCCCTCGAGTTCGGATCCACCAGCTGCTCGCTCCAGGCTCCCAGAGGACACCAAAACTGACCCAGATAGACGCTTCCCGGAACATACGCAACATGGTTATGCTGACCCCTGCCGATCAGCAGCTCTGCTCCTCCACCTGTACAAGCAAAGAGAATGGCTGGACCTGTCACTAAGCTGATTTTGTAGAAAAATCAAGATCCTAAGAATCTTTCCTTCAGCCTCTCACTTTCCTTTTGTATTACCTTCTCTTTTCCAAGTCTCTTGTCTTGTAAATGGTTCCCCGAAGTTTCTCTGCTCCAAATTCCAGGGCAGCCCTCCTTCCCACACCACTCAGCCCTGCTCCCATTCTCTAAACTTTCCCTAGGTCAGCACAACCCAAGGGACCTTACTACAACAATGAAACTGTTCTGTATCCATCTGTGCTGCCCATGGCTCCTGAGCGCCTGACATCCGCCTAGTGCGACCGTCACTGTCTGTGCCCAGAGGTACAGGCAAGCGAACAACCGCTTCCTCGCACGAGGATGGCTACAAGCGAGGAGACCGCCAGTGACAAACGTCGGCGAGGATGTGGCATGACTGGAGCCCTCACAGGCTGCTGGCAGAAACGTAAACCAGTGTTGCCACTTTGGAACACTGTCTGGCAGTTCCTCAAGTGGTAAACACAGGCCCAGCAATTCCACTACTGACACATAGCCAAGAGAAATGAAAACATTTGTCCACACAGAAACATATGCACAAATGTCCACGGGAACATTATGCATAATGATAAAAAAAAAAAAAAGGAAAAAACCCAAACAACCTCAAAAATTACCAATTAAACCATGACAGAATTCTTTGCTACCATTTAAATAACTTTTTTTTACTTATTAGCACGTATTTGTTTCTTACTGGATATACATTATCATATAGTTCTCTGTTTACATGCTTTCTGCATACAAAATAACTTTTTGTTTCCATTTTAAATGTCCATTAATTGACCATGGATAAACAGAATGTCAGGGCTTCCCAGGTGGCTCAGTGGTAAAGAATCCACCTGCCAATGCAGGAGACGTGGGTTCCATCCCTGATTCGGGAAGATCCCCTGGAGAAGGGAATGGCCACCCACTGCAGTATTCTTGCCTGGGGAACCCCATGGACAGAGGAGCCTGGCGGGCTACGGCCCAGGAGGCCGCAGAGTCGGACACGACCGAGCGCGCGCACTCGCAGAAATGCGGTCTATCCATCCGGTTACCTATTTATTACTTGGGTATAACTGGCACAACATGCATGAGCCTTGAAAACACTGTACCAGCTAAAAGCAGCCAGATCCAAATGAACATGTACTCCGTGACTCCCGCTTAAACAAATTTTCCAGAAAAACCCAATCCAGAGGCAGAAAGCCGTACAGAGGCTGCCTAGGGCTGGGAGACAGAGCACTGCGTGCTAATGGACATAGGCTTCTCTTCGGGATGAAACATTCTAAACTTTGCCTTGTGGTGGTGGTGACCCTGTGCATGTACTAAAAACCACTGAATTCACATCGTTTTCTGGCTGCTCTGTGAGGCTTCCAGAATCTCAGTTCCCCAGCTCAGGGTTTGACCTCAGGCCCTCGGCAGTGAAAGCATGGGGTTCTAAACGCTGAATCGCCAGATAACTCCTAAACTTCACATTTTAGTGGGTGAGCTGTGTGGCACGTGAATTACTTCTGAATACTGCTATTCTGCAGGAAAACCAATGACATCAAACCAGAGCTTCTGGAAAGCAGACCCCAGTGCTGGAAAGCCTGACAAGATAAAGCGGAGGACGGCAGTTGTGCAGGCGTCTGAGGTGACAGAGCGCAGCAGCAACTTTCCGCGTGATGCGACGCGGGCCAGCCCAGGAGACTGGCAGCGTGGAGTCCGGGGCGCTCTCTCGGACCAGCGGTTCTCGCCACCGGGCCTGGATCCCCTCTCTCTAACAAATACGTAAGCACACCTTCACTGCTGAAATGAAATCCGAAGATACCCTCTTTACGACACACATTCTTTCTAAAAATGTCAACATAATGTGCCAACAACATGAAAATGATTTACAATAAAACACACGTGGATTTCGACAAACAACTGTTCAAGCAAGACTACACTAGGAATTGAACAGTCAGACGCCCACAGCTCTGAGCTGAATCACTGTGACAGGTACAGACAGTCCTGACGGCACAAGGTCCTGGCAACTCAGGCACACGCCACCTCCCAGGAATGCTCCCAGTAATGTCGCTTTCTGAAAGGGGAACCACACTTGTGGATGGATATAGCTAATCATCTGTCAACTTAAGTCATGGGGCACCCAGCCATTTTGCCGAAGAGTATTGTGGGTGTGAGGGCATTTCTGATTGAGATCAATAATTGAATTCACCGGGTGGGTGAAGCTTACTGTTCTCCTTAATGTTGGTGGGCCTTACCCAACTAAGGGAAGACGTAAGTAGAACAAAAAGGCTGGAGTTCAATGGAACTCTTCCCCGCTGGCTTGAGGTGGGAAGTTGGTGTTTTCTGCTACCAACTCTCTGGGGGGCCCAGCCTGCCAGCTGCTGGCCTTGGGACGACTCAGCCCCGCCACTGCAGAAGCCGACCCTTTTTAACAAGGCTGCTGCTGTCCTGCTGGTTCTCCCCGCTGCTGGTGCTGGCTCTGTCGCTAAGTCCTGTCCAACTTGTGCGACCCCATGCACAGAGGCGCCTGACAGGCTAGAGTCCATGGGATCCTCCAGGCAAGAATGTTGGAGTGGGTTGCCATTTCCTTCTCCATCTCTCTCCCGAGAACCCTAACATACTTCAAAAAGCGGAAAACAATTTCCCCTCAGTGTCTACAATAATTGCAATCCTGGAAAATTCCACATATATCCAAAAAATATATTTTAAAAAAACTTTCTTTGATGCAATAAGATTCTAGACTCAGTCATAAATTTATTTTTTTCTATCCCCATAAATAATTTAGCAAGATATTCCCAAGTTTCTCAGGTCTCAGGAGGAGTTTTTATATTGCGGGACTGTCAATTCACTATATCTAGAACTCCAGGGCCCCCATCTGTACAATGTCAACAGTGTCCAACCACTGCTGAGACAAGTCAGGGGAAAAAACGGCCAAAATTTTCTAAAATGACCCCTATTAGGGGCAAGGATGCTCCAATACAGGCTGACCAGAGGCCCTGGCCCTCTGCACCAGGCTAAGGAGTGGGGATTGCTGGCCAGGAGCCCAGGTCTGGGGAGCGGCCAGGCGACTGTGAGGTGCACACACATGCAGCACCCCCCACACACGCGCACCACCCCCACACACGCGCATCACCCCCACACACGCGCAGCACTCCACACACACACGCGCAGCACTCCACACACACGCGCAGCACTCCACACACACACGCATCACCCCCACACACACGCAGCACTCCACACACACACGCGCAGCACTCCACACACACACGCGCAGCACCCCCACACACACGCGCAGCACTCCACACACACACGCGCAGCACTCCACACACACACGCGCAGCACCCCCACACACACGCGCAGCACTCCACACACACACGCATCACCCCCACACACACGCGCAGCACTCCACACACACACGCGCAGCACCCCCACACACACGCGCAGCACTCCACACACACACGCGCAGCACTCCACACACACACGCATCACCCCCACACACACGCGCAGCACTCCACACACACACGCGCAGCACCCCCACACACACGCGCAGCACTCCACACACACACGCGCAGCACTCCACACACACACGCGCAGCACTCCCACACACACGCGCAGCACTCCACACACACACGCATCACCCCCACACACACGCGCAGCACTCCACACACACACGCGCAGCACTCCACACACACACGCGCAGCACCCCCACACACACGCGCAGCACTCCACACACACACGCGCAGCACCCCCACACACACGCGCAGCACTCCACACACACACGCGCAGCACTCCACACACACACGCGCAGCACCCCCACACACGCGCAGCACTCCACACACACACGCGCAGCACTCCACACACACACACGCAGCACCCCCACACACGCGCAGCACTCCACACACACACGCGCAGCACTCCACACACACGCGCGCAGCACCCCCACACACGCGCAGCACTCCACACACACACGCGCAGCACTCCACACACACACGCGCAGCACCCCCACACACGCGCAGCACTCCACACACACACGCGCAGCACTCCACACACACACGCGCAGCACCCCCACACACGCGCAGCACTCCACACACACACGCGCAGCACTCCACACACACACGCGCAGCACTCCACACACACACGCGCAGCACTCCACACACACACGCGCAGCACCCCCACACACACGCGCAGCACTCCACACACACACGCGCAGCACTCCACACACACACGCAGCACTCCACACACACGCGCACCACCCCCACACACGTGCATCACCCCCACACACGCGCAGCACTCCACACACACACGCGCAGCACCCCCACACACACGCGCATCACCCCCACACACACGCGCAGCACTCCACACACACACGCGCAGCACCCCCCCACACACGCGCACCACCCCCACACACGCGCATCACCCCCACACACGCGCAGCACTCCACACACACGCGCAGCACTCCACACACACACGCGCAGCACTCCACACACACACGCGCAGCACTCCACACACACACGCGCAGCACCCCCACACACACGCGCAGCACTCCACACACACACGCGCAGCACTCCACACACACACGCAGCACTCCACACACACGCGCACCACCCCCACACACGTGCATCACCCCCACACACGCGCAGCACTCCACACACACACGCGCAGCACCCCCACACACACGCGCATCACCCCCACACACACGCGCAGCACTCCACACACACACGCGCAGCACCCCCCCACACACGCGCACCACCCCCACACACGCGCATCACCCCCACACACGCGCAGCACTCCACACACACGCGCAGCACTCCACACACACACGCGCAGCACTCCACACACACACGCGCAGCACCCCCACACACACGCGCAGCACTCCACACACACACGCGCAGCACCCCCACACACGCGCGCAGCACTCCCACACACACGCGCAGCACTCCCACACACACGCGCAGCACTCCACACACACACGCGCAGCACTCCACACACACACGCGCAGCACCCCCACACACGCGCGCAGCACTCCACACACACACGCGCAGCACCCCCACACACGCGCGCAGCACTCCCACACACACGCGCAGCACTCCACACACACACGCGCAGCACCCCCACACACACGCGCAGCACTCCACACACACACGCGCAGCACCCCCACACACGCGCAGCACTCCACACACACACGCGCAGCACTCCACACACACGCGCAGCACTCCACACACACGCGCAGCACTCCACACACACGCGCAGCACTCCACACACACAGGCAGCACTCCACACACACGCGCAGCACTCCACACACACGCGCAGCACCCCCACACACGCGCAGCACTCCACACACACACGCATCACCCCCACACACGCGCAGCACTCCACACACACACGCATCACCCCCACACACGCGCAGCACTCCACACACACACGCGCAGCACTCCACACACACGCGCAGCACTCCACACACACACGCAGCATCCCCCGCACACACGCGCAGCACCCCCCACACACGCGCAGCACCCTGTCAGGGCCCGAGAGCCGCGCAGAGACCAGGCACCTCCCCGCATAGGGTGTCACCAGCTCCAGCCCAGAGAAGTCAAGTGTGGGGGAATAAAAGCACCTCTCCTCACAGAACAGGATGGATGCTGGGTCTCTGCATGCGCTCAGGACAAGCTCAAATAACAATAATCCACGGGGTGTGTCACTTTTATTTCTCCAGTACTGTTTCTTAAAATAGTAAACATCTCTCAAAAACATCAAAATATGCGCACTGCCCCCACCCGGGAAGACACTGACGCCCCGCGCCCGGCACCGCCCCTGAGGCCCAGAGGCAGGGCGGACAGGGTGACTCCCCGGGCCAGCCTTCTCAGTGACAGCATTCCCCGTCCAAAGCCCGCACCCTGCCCACCAATCCACATGGCCTCCCCGGCAACCACACACAGTGCTTCCTCAGAAACGGGCAACTTTGATCTTAGCGAAGATTGTGCAAGAGATGAATAAAACCTAACAACCTAAAATTACACCCTCAATCTGCCTGTCTAGACTTATCTACTTGTCCTAGGGGTCAGTACTGGTACCCTTGACCCATGTTTTTCATTTTGAAGGTGTAATTAATTACTACGTTATTTAATATAAAAGCTACCTTTCGGAGAGATTTTAGAAAACTTAGTACCAGGTGCTAATCAGTATGTATTATGTTACAACTGTAAACGTAAAAAACAGCCATGATCCTATTAATCTGTAGAGACTTTTTCATTTAAAAGAATTCTTTGCTAGGCAAGGGCAGAGGTACAACTGCTCCCGTTTATAGAAAGGAGCCCGCGCTCAGCCTTGGCGGCCAGACCTCTCACCAGGATGGCCCCGGACAGGACTGACGGCTCCAGGAGCCCGGCCGAAAGCTAATTACACATCCCCAGGCACACAGGAAGTGGGCGCGTCCTCTACAGGTACCAGGAATCGGCAGAGGGAAACAAAGGGCACCCGCCCTGCACAAGCGGCGGATCAAACACCACTTGAAAGTCAAACCTCGGCTCTTAAAAACAGAAAGGATCCTGCAGGCCCCTCCTAGGAGAGCCCACGGGCAGCCACCCCGCCCCCGCAGAGCAGAGGGCGCTGAGCACTGAGGCAGGAGGCAAGGCACTGCTTCCTCAGCGGGCACTGAACACGTGCTCCGTGCAGGACGGGCCCAACACCAGCAATCTGGGCAGGGTCGTAGTCCGGGTGCGGGCTGGGGAAGAATTTCCAGACATGAGCCAGTGAGAGGGAATCAGAGTTTGTTAGAGTGGGAGATGCTGCTGAACGGCAGGCCAGCTCAAGGGAGAACCGACGCTGGCAGGGGTCCTCCGTGCACTTCCACACCCGGCTACAGGGAGCGGGACACAGGTCCTGCGGGCCATTTGCTGATCGGATGAGGCGTGTACACTGGGTGGGCAGACGCCTTCTCCCTGGGGGGTAGGAGGGGAGACAGGCGATACCGGTCCATTAATAGTTACAACACGGCAAAGGGAAGGACAATAGGGTCTGGTTTTTCTGTTCCTGCATTCCAAGACCCTCCTTGGTTTATCTGCTCCTTCCTTGGGTCACCACAGGAAGCAAGTGAAACAAGGCATAAATAAATACACGGACATCCTAAGCTGATTAAGACACAAATACCTACTTTTCCCTGGTGGCTCGACCATAAAGCGTCTGCCTACAATGTGCGAGACCTGGGTTCAATCCCAGGGTCGGGAAGCTCCCTGCCCACCCTTTACAAATCCCACTGAAAGCCTGAGGTTTGTGCATGCGCAGGCGTGGCTGGAGCAGGGAGGGAGGGGCAGGGTGGAGGTGACGACCGCAGGGCCCCTGCAGACCTGAGTCTGTTCAGAACAGAGAAGGGGGCTGAGGGCTGAAGGCGGCGCCGCCCTGACCGTGGTCCTTCCTACAGAGAAACCTGGGGCCGCGCGGGGCAGGCCGAAGGGCGCACGGAGGGGCTCGGGGAGAGGGACTGGAAGGGCCTCGCCGCCCCCGAGCACCATTCCTCCGCCCGAATCCGAGCTCCACACTCGGAGCGCCCTCAGCCCACAGCTCGCCCGGACCTAAGGGCCGGTTCGCACTTCCCTCCTGGGCTGCACCCCCGCCTCCCAGACGCGACAGGACCCGGCCTGCTCCTACCTCCCCCTTCCAGACGCGGGGTCTCGCTTAACTTGAGAAAAAGCCCTGCTTGGCCAGGAGCTACGAGAGGCTCAGGCTCAGTTCACGGGCACCCAATACCACAAGGTCCTTTCACACAAACTCCTGCCAAGCTGCTTTCCTTTTTCCCCCGATAACCTTTTATTGTGAGTCTTTCCAAACACACAGACACTGAAGGAACTGCATAGTAAACACCCCACATTCTCCTTTTCGCAGCTGTGTGACTGATATTCTCAGAAAGATTTATACTTGTTTCTGTTACAACTATCATTTGGTCAAATTCAACCGAAGGTCCAGCCTTTGAGATGTTCTGAAATTCTGAGTTTGACTTGAAACCCATTAGTTCTCCCTGTAAAAAGTGCTGTTTTCAATCTAAGTAATTTGTCCAATCAGGATCCTCACCTAAAATAAAAGGAGGCTCAATTTTAAGGAATCTCCACGGTTATCTCCTGACTCCAAAACCCTTCTAATTTAATGCAATTCTCCCAACTGATGAGGATGTTACAGGGAGAGATCACAGACCCCCACCTCAGGCCTCAAAACAGCACACAGCTCTGGACTTCGAGCTGGGTTCACACTCCGGCTGATTCCTCTCCTATAAAGAGTTGATAAAACCTAATTTACAGAGTTACTATACAAAAGAACACGGGGCAGACCAACAAAGAGAACAAAAATCCCACCATACTTGTTCTAGACGTTATTTCACCAGGGCTCAAAGGTCAGAAAAGTGTAGCAAGAACCCAGGATGGGGACGGCAATTTTTCTCAGTGATTCAGAAACTCCACCCTCCCCAACCATCCACCCATAGAAAACACACTAACCAAGTTTCAGAAATAATGCCGAAAGGACCGGAAGAACTTACCTTAGCTGTCATTGCACTGCGTCAGGAAGGCTCCTCCCTGAGAGGACTGTCCAGCAAACAACTGCGGCCGTCCCTGGTGGGAAGCGCCGCCGGCCGAGCACAGCGCGCGACAGGAGCCCGCGCGGGGCCTCCGCGGGGAGCCACACCAGGACCTCGGCCCTCACCACTGCTCCCTTCGAGCGCCTCTATGCACCTCCTAGTCCCCTCCAGGCAGAACCATTCTCCCGCTACACTCAGCGCACCGGTATTCACAGCTATTTAAATGGAACTGTGGGGACCTCCCGGTGGTCCAGAGGGTAAGACGCTGCACTGTCACTGCAGGGGGCCTGGTTGGTCCTTGGTTGGGGGAACTAAGATCTCACAGGCTGCATGGCTCAGTAAAGAAAAATGGAATTGTTACTTAATTGATAGTGTCTATTGATTTATTTACTTAGGACACACTTCCAGGCTAGAAGCTTCCTAGTTCCCCGACCAGGGATAGAACCCATGCTACCAGCAGCAGGAGCACGGAGTCCTGATCACTGAACCACCAGGAAGTCCCTAAAAAAGATCATTTTTTAAAATCCACTGTGTTATTTAAAAAAACAGTATTCGGAGATTTTCCTGATGGTTCAGTTGGTAAAGAATCTGTCTGCAGTACAGGACACAGGAGATGTGGGTTCAATCCCTGGGTCGGGAAGACCCCTTGGAGAAGGAAATGACAACCCACTCCAGTATTTCTGCCTGGAGGGCTACAGTCCATGGGCTCGCAAAAGTCGGACACGCCTCAGTGACCAAACCACCACCACTGGGAGACTGCCCTCCCTGCAGCGTCTGACGAAATCTGTATCCCGGGGCATGGAAGTGAGCCTCTCTGAAATCTCAGTTTCGTCATCCATAAAATGGGATGGTAATAACACTACCCACCTAACAAGGATTTGGGGAGGATTAAATGAAAGAATGGGCCCACAGTGCCTAGCAGGGTGGCCCACAGCAAGGATGGCACAAATGTGAGCTGTCGTAATTTATAACAACACACTGCATGCCCCAAGTATGACTAACGCCTTATTAAAACAGAAGCAGCAACTCAAAGGACTCTCTGTCAGAGAAACCCTTCATCAGGAATGACTAAAGATTATTTTTACTCACTACTTCATTAAATTACACACTGCGGCACATAGATGTCAACAAACAACACTTGCTTCTGGTTCTTTCCCACTGAAAACTGCGTCAGGAAACACTGAAAGTACATGGCTGGGGGCTCCCTGGAAGGGTGATCAGGAAACCGGACTGAGGCCTCAGGCCCGCCTGCACAGCCCGAGAAAGCCATGCTGACTCTGAGCCTTGCTGGCAAGGCCAGGAGGATGGACCAGGAGCACTGGAAACTCAAACATTCTATCTCACAATTCACACCCTCAGAACCAGGAATCAGAACCAATAAAAAAAAAAAAGGAAACTGCTTTGGTGTTTAAACTATGGTGTGTGGTATTAGCTATGGTGTTTTCACGTTATATATTGATAACACTCCACCAAAATTCAAAAGAAGGTTTCAATCTAAGCAATCTAAATACATTTCTCTCTCTTACTTCACAAGCTCCACATTCAAAATGTAGGAATATTAAAATTTTAAATTAAGAAAAGAAACTTAAAACATTGAGAAGGAATCACTGTCCAGGGAAAATGGAAATTTAGCAAAAACTAAATTGAAGCCTGTGAGCAAATGCTGCTAAATGGATCAAATAACCGATTGATAAAACCATGAGTGCTACAAAATCAAACAAAATGTTGAAAAGAAACTCAATTTGAAATGTTTTAATTAAATAAATCATAATGCAGCAGACTTTCTATTCTGAATTCCTCAACATATACATTTTTAAAATCTTTCTTACTGCGAATTCTGACACACAACCAGAAGCGCATTTAAAGCCGCATATATAAACAAACACAGCCTTGCAGGGACCCCCTGGAAGCCCAGCGGGTGCGGCCCCGAGGCTCCGCAGCCGAGGCCACAGGCTCAGCGGTGCAAGCGTGTCGCGCGGGCTCAGCTGTTTCACGGCGCATGGAATCTCCTCAGACCAGGGATCGAACCCGCCTCCCCTGCGCTGGCGGTGGGTTTTGATCCACTGAGCCACCAGGGAAGTTCCCTCAAGCTCATTTGTAATAGAAGTCAAAGCTGCCATTTACTGTCACCTAAGTCTGGCCTCCCAGGTGGCCCGAGTGGTAAAGAGCCTGCTCGCCAAGGCAGGAGACATGAGAGATGCGGGTCTGACCCCGGGTCAGAAGGTCCCCTGGAGAAGGAAACGGCAGCCCACTCCAGCACTCTTGCCTGGAGAGTCCCGTGGACAGAGGAGCCAGGCGGGCTGCAGTCCATGGGGTCACAGAGAGTCGGACACGCCTGAAGCAACTTGACCCGAACATTACAGAAACTACAGGTGTACCATGTCGTGCTCCACAATTTTTAAAGGTTATGTTGCTGCCGCTCAGTCGCTTCAGTTGTGTCCGACTCTTTGCAACCCCATGTTACAATAAAAATAAACACTTAAAAGACTCACAGAGAGAACAAACCAGTGATTAGCAGTGGGGAGAGGGAAGGGGAAGAGTAGAGAAAACGAAATTTTCTCATTTTTAAGACAGATTTTATTGCATGCCTAAAATTAGGGTGTGACCATTGACTAATGCGCACATTTAATAAGGTGTTCTCCCTGCTCCCGGAAACCAGTGATGCAAACTCTGGCCCTAAGGAAAGACGGCCTTCCGACGGACCTCTCCTCCACCTCCGCCGCTGAGCCCAAGTGTGTGCTCCCCTCCAAACGCTCTCCTGGCCACAGAGGAAGGGAAAGTAAAAAGCAGCCCCTCTCCCATTTCCACCCGCCCCTCACAGCCACCTCCTCTCTGCCTGGCCACGCTGGCGGGGAGGGGTCTGGGGGGCGAATCCACAGGACCACGTACCCAAGTGGACGCTGAAGTCAGCCAGAAGGGGGTGATGGCAAGCAGGGCCAACACAGCTCCACGGGGAAGGCTGGAGAGAAGTCAGATGCCACTGGAATGGGATAAAAGGTTGAGTAGGAGACAAGGATGAAGAACATTTCAGAAATGCGGCTTTGCGAAGGGCAGAGAGTCAGACAGTAACGAGGCGGGTGAGACGCTTTGCTGGTGCTGCTGCTGTTTAAAGCCCAGAGCGGGCTGCCGGGGGAGGGCTGTGCTGCCCAGACCAACATATTTGATTAGAAGCCACCCGACGTGCCTGGAGAAGAGACTGAGGCCAGGGTGATAGGTGAGCAGTCTGCCCGGAGTCTGCACTCTTGTCACTAAAACTCCAACCACTGACGGACGGGACGCGAGAAAAAGGGGGCCAACTAACTGCCAGCAGCAAAAATCCCAAAGTGCGAGTCTGTTTCCCCTCGCTCTGGTCACAGAAAACGTCACTCATACTGATTCACGATTTCTGTCATTCTGCAGGGTTTTAACACAAGGAATATCTGGAAACTAGATGCTCCCTGCATTTTTTCAAACTTAGAACTGTAAGTCTCTTTCTCACTGCTTTGCAAAGAATAACAAAAACAAAAAACAAACAAACCCTAACCTTATACTAAGACCTCTTCAGATCCATTTCTGGAGGCCTTCTCTTTTTTTAATACAAGCTGCTAAAAGACCGTTAAACTACTGCCAATACTTAACATTCCAGATAAGTGACAAGGCTGGAAAAAGACAGGCTAAAAGAATTTCTGGCTATAGTACACAAATGATTTCTCCAGATTTAGTCCAAAACAAATCAGTTCCCAAAGTTCAAACAGCCAGAATGCAAGAAATTTTGAGTCTCCTTTCCCCGCTCAGCCAAGGTTTTTGAATATTTACAAAAAGAAAATGTTTATTCATGACCCTTTCAAACCATGGCTTAATGCTCAGATTTTTGGCAGGCAGTTACAAAATTGCACAATACTGTATTCACAAGATGAACTGTCGGCCATACTTTAATTAGAAATACCAACTCGATATATTTGAACATTTTTAACTCTGAAATACAGAAAGAAACATTTTTTTTTGTAATTCGCTAATTATGCACTAATTATTATTCACTAATAATATTAGTATTATTATACTTTTTTGTAATTCACTAATAATTAAATGTAACAATATAATAAATCCCTTTAAAAAAAGCTAAAAATTTTAGATTTGAGAAATGTTTTGCCAATGGCACAAAGAAAGTCTTTCCAAATTAAGTTAAAATAGATTAAAACTTGAGTTCAGTTTAATAAAAACAAACTCTTTTTTCAGCTCGTGTTTCGCTGATTAGATAAAATGAAAATTCACAGAAAACAGAAAGGATGACTTTTTCTTTGTCCAGGGAGGACACGGCAGTGGCCACCATATGGGCAGTTCCGCCCCCCAGGGGACATTCAGCACTGTTAGCAGACATTGCTGGTTGTCACAGCTGGGATGCTGCGAAAGGTCCCACAATTCAAGGACACCCCTCGCCCCCAAAATCAACAGTGTCAAGGCTGAAAAACTGGCACGAAAAGACTGGTTTAAACCCAGGAGGGAAGGGAGACGCTCATCTCTGTGCAGCAGACCATAAACAGGGTCTCATCTGCACAGACATCCTGTTGAGCTGAGAAAGCCAACCCAACAGAACTGGCTGGAAGAACAGGGAACAATGATGACACAGGCCAGCGACAGCCCTGATTTCCAACCACACTTTCTGGGAAAGGACAGCCGCTCGGAGGCGGCTCTCCCTGGTCTCCCAGAATGAGACGTGAGGAGCCCCAGGGGCTGACCTGGGCCTCCCGTGGCCTCCTCACTCGCTGCTGGGCAGACCCACAGCCCCAGACGGATGGTGAAAAGTCACTACGGTCCAGCCCCCCAACCCCGACACCTCGCCGGCGAGAGTGAAGGCAGGGACTAAATGCTGAGGGCCCATGGCCTGCAGGGACTCCACACACAGTAGGTCACCTCCCCACCCTCACGGGAGGCGCGCAGACCTGAGCCTCCTGCAGACCTGGCCGCCGAGGGCAGGGCGTGAGCGGCGTCGACCAGGCTCCCCACGACGGGCCGCCGTCAGTGTCGGCTGCGGCCGCGGTGAGACGCCGAGCCCCGGCCCCCACGATAGGCCGTGCCCACCCCTCCTGCCAGCCCTGTAACAGCTTCTCCTACGCCAGGAGAGCAGCGCAGCCTGGAGAGCCCCGTGTGCCCCGGCACTCCACGCCACAGCCGCCTCTCCAGTGGGACAGCCTCTCGGGGCATGCCCACTCCCCTGCACACAGGCCAAAGCCCGCCCGGGGTCACCCACCCAGGCCGTGGCCACACTGCGTCCCTGCCCTGAGCCCCGTCCTCCCGCCTGAGACGCCGCCTCCAGCACTGGGACCATAACACACCTCACTGCCCGCCGGCCCGGCAACCTTTGGGACGCACTTGGACTGAAAAGTAGTCGCTCTTCACCCGCAATCTGAGTGCGGTTGGTGTCCTGGAGCTCCCCTGGCCACCCGGGGCCGGGCACACAGGCTCCCCAGCAGGGAGGGAGGCGCCGTCAGCCAGCCTCCACATGGCTCCAGACCCAGAGTCCGAGGCCCCGCGCCAGGGCCCTCCAAGGCCCCAAAACCAGCCCCAGGGCTGGGCCCAGCACCCGCTTCGCACACCGCCCCCCACTAGCCCGTTATTCCCCCAAGTCCCAGGTCTGCCGGGTGAGAAGTCCCCCTCCTTGGAAGCAGTCTCCGAGGACAGGTGCAGCTCAGAGGACCTGGACAGCAGGAAGGCTCGCCTTTGGGCGCCGTCAACACGAGGGCAGCGTGGGCAGGCTTCTCCCGGCCCCACAAGCGAGGTGAGGCAGGGCCAGTGCCAAGCGCATCTTGTACAGACCACACAGAGAGACAGGGGAACCGAATATCCGAGAGACGGAATCAAAGCCAGGACCTGAGGGGCCCGACCCTCCGCTGGAAGGACCTGTGTGGCAGGGGAAATCCTGGAAGCGCTCTCCAGACCCCTGTGACACAGGGCACGGCCCGTCACCACGTCCCGCAACCGCGTGAAGGACTCTGCTCTGGTGCTTATCAGCAGCAGGATGAGGATGCAAGAGGGAAAGAGAGGAAAGCTGAGGCTAGCACTTCCTTCTGAGATCCAAATGTCACGGTGCATACTTCCTTGTGGAACGCTGAGCCGCACCATATACCTCAATCACACTGACCGCTGTTGCCTTTACTGCCTGAGTGATGACTACACGCCAAACACCAAACTCAATCACGTATCAGAAATTCAATGCGACACAACCAATCGCGTTTCAAGAAAACAGAACATGTGAAACGAATCTTTCTTCCGGATACGTCATTCTAATTCTTAACAAGTAAAACTTGAGAACAACGTTACCTGATTTAGCAGACTCTGGACTACTACTAACAGACATCAGGGATGAGAGACATCTTCACAAAGGGCACAGCAGCTCACCCCAAACTCAAGTTGATGGGAAGTTCTTCGGATTCTATTCCTTCAAAACTATTTCTTAGATTCAAAACATTACCCCCAGATGACCAAATCCTGTCTCTGAGAACGCTGCCCACCTAACCTGATTTACTGTAAATGAGTAACGTAACCACTTTAGCTTTAAGAAACAGTCACCCCTTCTAAGGACTTCAGGACACAAAGGAAACAGGTCTCTATGAGAGAGACCGCACGCCAGTGGAGAGCGCTTGGACCGCTCAGGCGGACCTGGGCTCACGCGCAGCCCCGCCGCGTGCTGGCTGCACGCCTCTGGACACAGTACTCGCGTCCGGGAGTCGGCGCTCGCAGCTCTGGTGGAGGCCGCGAGTCCCGCCAGCGGGGCCCTGCAGACTTCCTCCCTGCCCCACAGCGGCGAATCCCTCATCCCGACTGCTTACCTCCTCTTTCCAAACAGCCGTTTCCAAACTTCAAAAGGTCCAGAAGGCAGGAGGAGCACTAGCGAGTGAAAGTTACCCAGCAACAGATTCTGAGGCGGCTAGTCATCAGCGAGGTCCCCACGCCAACCTCAGCAGAGGCTCCCGCCGCGCAGGGCCGGGCTGGGAGGTCACCGGCAGACACAGGTGAACAGGGTCTCCTCGCACTAAGCTGAGTTAGCGAGACCCTCAGACAGGCGCCGCGCTCCAGCTCTTGGGGCCCCAGGGAACAGTGGGGAGCACCACAGGGAACTCTTCGCAGGGGAGTTCGCCGGGCTCACTGTCTCACTGGCCTCTTTCCTGAGGGACTCTCCTTTTCAAGGCAGCCACCCACCCACCCATTCCAGCCTCAGTCGCCTGAAACGTCCCTGGTTCCCTTCTGACAACACAGCAGGGCAAACGTGTCTAAGCTCCAGGCTCCCGACAACAGGGTAGATAAAAGACAAAACAGAAACTGCTGTGCAAATATTAATCAGTTCCTTGACAGGTGACAGGCCTTTTCCCCTTGAGCTCACTACGCTCTGAAGCTTCACCTGCAAAGCAGTTCAGGGATGGAGAACCCTTCTCGGAAGTCACTCTGTGGCCTAGATACAGACATGGCCGTGACTGACCACCCTCTCCTGACCTGCAGAATGCCTTGGCGGGGCAAACACAGCGCCCACGCCATCGGCAATCACGTGCGACGAGGAATGAAACAGCACAGGGACCTTGGGGGGTCAGCTCTGAGGATAATAAACCCTGGGTGAGAAAGGAAACCCTGTGTCAGCCGTTCAGCAGAGACTCTCATACGGTAAGTCCCCTGCCTTCAATTTTTATTTCCAGCTTAAAAAAAATATCCCTACAGAAACAGCATTGGAGAAAAAATGATAAATTCCAAAGTCATACCTGTCATTTTACTTAAAACATGGAAGGAGTGAAGAGAGATTGCATACGTGAGAAAAATGAACCGAAGTCATCAGTAACTACTATCAGATGACCATCCAGTATTTAAGACTTGCCTCTGAAGAGGAGACAGGGCCCGCCAAGTGCTCAGCAGAGGAAGCAGGCAGAGGGAGGCGAGGCGGACCTGTGAGCCCGGGGCACCGCGGCCGGCCCCTGCCCGCCGTCCTGCCACACCCGGCGGCCTTGGTCACCAGGTGGCCCTGCAGCTCTCGGGCAGGTTCTCACACGTGGAGCCGCACACCAGGGCGGCTGTGACCGCCGTTTACTAGGGGACCTGCCAAAGCAGCACAAGATAAATCCAGTCCTCCTTGCACGCGAAAGCTCTTCAGACAATTCAATCACACGGGAAACAATGCCCGACCCCGTCTTCTCTTCTCCAGGCCGAATGGCACTGCGGCTCCTTCACCTCACAGCAGACGCATTCACAGTGAAAAGAACACAGGAGACCTGGGCTCAAAGTCAAGGGTGGCCCTGGCTAACTCTGTGTTCTCAGCCTCATCTGTGAAATAAGGAGAGTAAGTCATGCTAACTACTGTGAAACGTGTTGAGAGGACCCTGTATGACGAAAGGGACACGTGAAATGTAGGGCTTTTCAACCACGCTGCCAGGCATGCTCACTAGGTTTCGCAGTGCTAACAACCCAAACCTCGTATGAACCAAATTAGTTTCATAAACAAAGTGCTGGAACCCAGCCCCACCGAGCACAGGTGTGGTGGGTGTGAGGAGAGCAAGCAGCAGAACCAGGGGAGAGGAGACCCCTGCCCAGAGAGACAGCGCCCCGCTGGTGTCTGTTATACTAGACCTTCAGAAATGTTACTGCAACATAAACTTGCAGGCCGAGTTTTGTTTTGATACTTTTTCAAAATACAAGGCACATTAGTAACTGAACTGCCCCCAAAAACTTCTGCGGGATAATATTTTATTCCTTAGAGTGACATTCTGATTACTCAACAGATGACCAGCATCCCATGATGATGGAGCTGGCCTGTCACCTGGATGGGTAACATGAAGGGTGAGTAACTGCATCTAAATGTGCATTTCTAACTTCATTTCAAAGTAAAATTAAAAAAAAAACAAAATCAGAAGCAAAATATTTATTTTAAGCGGGTAACCCTTAGAGCCGACACGAAGGATGAGTGCAGGCCCAGCTAGGCTGCACGTCCATCCAAAGCTGTCCTCGCTGGAGGGCATGCCCTCAGGCCTAACCATCTCAGAGGATCCAGGCTGTCTTCCCTAGGCATCACCATGGGTAACTTACAGTAGCTTTACTGGGGGGACAGCCTCAGTAATTCAAAGGGCAACATAACAAACACAGAAGGTCCGGGAAGAAAACAAGACTGTGCTGGAGTTTCTGCCATGTCCCCCAAAAGTCCTCTCAGCGGCACCCTCAGAAAGCGCCCCACACCCTTCACCTGGTTCCTGGGGAGGGGTGTCTGTTACTCGGCACCGGAGGTTCAGTCACTCAGTCGTGTCCAACTCTTTTGACCCCATGGACGGCAGCACGCCAGGTTTCCCTATCCATCACCAACTCTCAGTTTGCTCAAACTCATGTCCGTAGAGTCGGTGATGCCATCCAACCATCTCATCCTCTGTCGTCCCCTTCTCCTCCCGCCTTCACTCTTTCCCAGCATCAGGGTCTTTCCCAATGAGTCAGCTCTTCACATCAAGTGGCCAAAGTATTGGAGTACGAGGACTTGGATGCAATTCATAAATGTGCTAACTCGTCACCAACGATTCCAACACCAACTGACTCGTCTGTTGACCTCTCAGATCTCCACAGCCACATTAACCAGTTGGGTCTTTTATTTATTCTTTCCTATTTTTTATTTTACGAAAATGTTTCTACCTTCTCCTTAAAGTAACCTGCAACAACATTTAGGGCCATCTAGCCATATGCGCTCCTCCAAAAGCTGTCACACTCAGACTGCCCTGGTAAAACCCTAGGCTGTGCTTCCTGTCATTTCTTGATGTCCCACCCGCACCCCTACTAGAAAGTAAACTCTAAGAACACAGGGCATCTTGTTTTATTGCCTCAGAGCCTAAACCGGTGCCTGATACATAGCAGCCTCTTACTTTCTGTTGAACTGAATCAATACACAGTATATTTGCACTATGGAATATTATCATAATGAGTCAGAATGGTACGAGCTGATTTGATAGAATTTTCCGGAAGTATCGAGTGGGTAAGAAAAACAAAAAGCAGAAGGACCAAAAATGTCCCATGTTTTTCAAAGCATCCCCTGAACACCCATACACTGATTAGGAAGTGGCATGGGACTGGAGGGGCGGTGCATGGCGCCGCTGTGGAGAACAGCTGGTGATGACTCTGCAGGCTTAACGTCGCTACGACAGGACCCAGCGACTCCAGTCCTAGGTACACATCCAAGACCACAGAATACACCTGTCCACACAGAACCACACGGAGGTTCACAGCAGCATGATCCGTAACAGCCAAAAGCGGATAAACCAGGGACTGCCCTGGTGACCCAGTGGTTAAGACTCTGAGCTGCCAATGCAGGGGGTGCAGGTTCCACCCTCGGCTGCAAACCTCGAAGTGCAGCCAAAAAATAAAAATAAAACTGAAGGAGGCAGGGTTGAAAAACCCAGCAGATGATGTATCACACGAGACAAAGCACACCTGAGGAAGCGGAATGACGTGATGGGGTCTGCAGAAAACGCCGACGCCAGAGGGAGGGAGGAACAAGAAGCCGGGACAGAAGATTTAAGACTGACCTGAAGCATGGGATTCCCTGGCGTCCAGGGGTTAGGACTTGGTGCTTCTACTGCTGGGGGCCCAAGTTCAATCTGTGGTCAGGGAACTAAGATCTGGCAAGCTGTGAGGCCAAGGAAAGACTGAGACAAACCCATCAAGGTTTTTCTGTTCGCTTTTTGTTTTTTAAAAAAAGGTATGCAAGGAGAAAACTCAGTATCTCCTGCTCAAGAACTCTTGGGCCTGGTGAGCACAACCATGACCAGGAGACGCCTGCAGGGAAAGAGAGGAGTGGACTCGGGACACTGGCGTCTCCTGCGCAGAAGGGTCCTTCATGGGAGAAAGGAGTCCAGTTGTGACTGCTGTGGAAAAAAGCAGCTTAACACACTGCCTCAGGACTTCCTAGGGGACAAGGTGTCCCAAGAAAATGGCTGAGTTGGGGCTTTATCCAAGAACATGAGAAGGGAGAGAGGAAGAAAGGGACAACTTTCATTTTAAACAAGTATTTCTTGACAAATTTTAACCCTGTTGCCAGTTTCTTTGCCTGTTTTCTAAACTTAATCATGATCTCTGTTGTGTGTTTTTTTTTAATACACTCAAGTTCTTTTGAAAATGAGTGTAATATGGGTTTTTTGGAGTTTTTTTTAAGAGATGAAGTATTTTTTCCCCTTTATTTTTTTTTCCTTTAACATTCCTGTTTTCCCTGGCTATATGCACAAAAGACAAACTTGATATTTGATATCTTCATTTCTTAAAATTTTACCATTCATCAGATTAAAAAAAAATCACAAGGCAGAAGGAGGGGAAAGGAGACAATATGCAAGTCAAGATGATGCCCACCTCGTTTCTGGTTGATAAAACAGACATTACAGAGTCTCCTCTGTCAAGAAGTTAGATTTGAATTAGACACTAAGACACAATTAAATGGACTCTGCAAGTTGGTGTGCGTGGCTGGAAGGTGTCGCAGGGCTGGCAAGCCCAGTGGACCTCTTGAGGGGCAGGGGCTAAGTGAGCCCTGTCCTCGGAGGCCGGGTCTGAGGGTCTCTGCGCCCTGCTCTGTGTCAGACACCGGGGACCAAACCCTAAGGCGAGGGGGCTGGACAGGCCTGCAGAAGACAGGGCAAGGGAGGCCCTGCAGGCAGAGGACTCTGAGCAGAGTTTTGAAGGAAGAGGTGAAAGAAGACCATTCCAGCAGGAGATGGGGAAAGCCTCAGGGACCAAGAGCGCAACAAGGCTCTGAAGGGGATGCCTGAAGAGAGGCGGGGCCAGGGCTACAGGGGCAGATCTGACTGTGAACACCGGCGGGGGTTGGGGGGGGCATTGAAGGATTTTAAATTGTGCCAGAGGAGGGTCAGTAACTTTGGGCAGATTAACATTTTAGAAAGACAGGCAGGAGCAAACCTCGGGATTTAACCAAAGAAATAAAGACAGGACGACAATGAGGATGTGAGGAAAGGTCAGGAAGAACATCTCTGCCCTCTTTTCCTGGGGACAAATGCCCTGTACAGAGTTCCTGCGTTCTCCCCTGAAACCGGAGCACTCAGAGGCGAGTGAGAGCAGTCTGTCCTCCAAGGCAAAAATGAGTATTTCAAGAATTAGGGATTATAATATTTTAAGACACTTTAAAAATCCATGTCTGATACACATTATACACTGCAGTTTTGTAAGTACAAACAAAATTTACAGTAACTGTAAATCTGTTAAGAGTTTTTAAATCTTTAAAAATTTTTAAGATTTCATGGACACAAAGGTCATCTGTTACACATCCACTTTAAAACAGATGGAGCCAGCCACTTCTCCCATCAGCATAGCCTAATTTCTTGATGGTCATGGTGTTTCACAGCAAAAGACTGGGGCCACAATACTGAAAGATTTCCCAGCTGACAGCGAATCCCCACAGGGGTTCTTTACCTCAGCAGCCAGTCTATTCAATACTAACAATTCCAACCACCAGGAGGAATTCCCCTGCCTGGGCTTACACACACACCCACACACCCACCCCCACCCCCCCTGACTTACACACACACACACACACACCCCTGACATTCACACACACACACACACACACACACACCCCACACCCCCCTGACATACACACAAACACACACACCCACACCCACCCCCCCTGACTTACACACACACACACACACACACACACACCCCTGACATTCACACACACACACACACACCCCACACACACCCCTGACATATACACACACACACACACACACACACCTGACATTTTATATCTGGTAGAAAGGGTGATCAGAAGAGAAGTATCTTTACTACATGACAGAGCCTCCTTGGTTGCCTGTGGCTTGTGACAAATGAATTACCACAAAGTAAAGCCAAACTCATATCTACTCTTAAAAAGTAATCTATGTTTTAATCTTCTTAGCCGCAAAAGCCCCAGGAACTTTTTCCTAAACTCCCTTACTGCAATAGCAAAACAACAGATTCTAGGTTCTCTTTTTTTTCTAAAAATATCTTATTGTGATAAGGGAACGAACCTTGTAGATGCCATTTACAATCCCATATACCACCATTTACTATCACCATCATATCATAAAAGATGTTTTAACATCAAGAAAATGACATTTTTAGAAAGAACAGCCTTTTAGTCGAATAAATTTAGTTTTACAAAAAACTCTCTATACTGTCCTTGTTAAATACACTGAAGCCCACTCAACACTTCGTTTCACAGCCTGACCAAGAGTTTCTGAGGTTTGTTCACACCAACTTTATGACACCACCTCTCCAATCTTTAAGGAAGGACCACAATGTCATGGAATTGGTGAGAAGGCCCAGTTCTACCTCTGGCTGAAGAGGATTAAGTAGGCAAGGAGCCACTGAACATTAAAACCGACAGCTCAGAGTCCTTCCATCTCCACTTCCAAATGCCACCTTTATACATGGTGAAATAAAGCCCAGAAAGGAAAACTGACTAGCCCAAAGCCGCAAAGAGAATTTATCTTGCCTCCTGACACCTTGTCACTTTTCCTCTACTGCATCATAACTATGCATAAGTGAGCCACGTGATTTAAATATGTATATGGTTATACACCAAGTCTTAATGTATTATGAAACCCAACCCTGATAATTATTTTGAACCAAAGCAGTATTATCATCTGAGTCATCTGAAATATGGGCTTCCCAGGTGGCGCTAGCAGTAAAGAATCCTCTTGCCTATGTAGGAGACAGGGGTTCTATTCCTGGGTCTCGAAGATCCCCTGGAGTAGGAAATGGCAACCCACACCAGTATTTTTGCCCGGAAAATTCCACGGACAGAGGAGCCTGGCGGGCTACAGTCCACCAGGTGTGAAGAGTCAGACACGACTGAGCACGCACACATGCATCTGAAATACAAGAGGAACTGGGTCGAGTCAGTTTATAAAGAGAACCTCTGCCTCAGAGAAATCCCATCTCAAGAGGACACAACAGCAGATACACACCCCCAAATCCCAAAAGTTAAGTTTAAAAGAGAAATTCTGATACAGGCCTCACCTTAACCACAACCGCTGTAATCACTTCCCACTCACCATGATGCAGAACTGGACACTCAGGTATCTGGACTGTTGCCACGGTGCGCAGTGATAAAGCTCTACCACGGCACAATATTCAGTCTCACAGAAAATGAAGGTCAAGAAAATCCCTATATACCTAGAATGTGCACAGGCAATTCAAGAGCGTCCTCCAGCTGTCTCCAGTTGAGTCTTTAAAGACTGCTTGGAGTGCAGTCTTCAGAGGAGGAAAGGAGACATCTTCGCAGAGGAAAAAAATTAGTGGACCAGCTATCTCTTTATAGGAAAAAAAAAACCTTACCCAGGTTAATACCCTACTTCTCACACCGTACACTCTTCATCGATGTCTTTACTTAATAAGCTATCCATAAGGTACTGATGTCTGCTGGTATCTACCAAAACCCCAGGCTCTGATTTCATGTCAAGATGCAGCTCCGGGGGTGAAAGCAAACATTATCTGTAGTTTCTTGCATCTCTTGAAAATTTATGAAACATTATCAACGTCTGGAGATGCTTTTAAAAAAAAGAGAGAGACATTTCCCCCATAATCGATACAGGACGACGAATTTATAGTCATTTTCCTCGGGTCCTCGCGTGCTTGCCGGCGAATTACCAAGGGCATCGGCAAACCCAGATTCACTTGCGTTTGATCACAGAGATTCTTCCTTGGTTTTGTTAAGCAGGCCGAAACTATGTGGACACTGATTTCTTTTTCCCAAGTAATCTATCTCAAGGGGAGCTGCCCAGAGACCAACTCTAATGTCTCAAGCGTTAACCACTGAAGCCATACAATGACCGGATTGCGGGAAATGTAAAGATAACCTCGGCAACAACACAAGAGTGTTCACCTTCAACCCGAAGCAATGAACCGGGTACGGAGAATTAAGGACCCTCCGTCCGCCCCGGGCTGACCCCGCCAGCAGAGAGCCGGGCGCAGGTGGGGGTGGAGGGAGGGGGCTCGCGGCCGGCGGAAGCGGAGCCCGCAGGAGGCCCGAGGCCAGGGAGCCAGCCGGGGGATGGGGGGCCAGAGCACCGCCGGCCAGGGGCTGTGGAGCGGTGGCCGCGGCCGCGCCTGGGGCGCGAGGGGAGGGCGCCAGCCGGTGCGCGCGCGAAGCCGGCCCTGCCCCGGGGCGGCCGGGGGCGGGGGGCGAGGCTGCCGGCCAGGCGGCCTCGCGGGAGGCTCCGGGGCCCTGGAGCGGCCGGCGCAGGCGCGCGCCGGGCCGGGGGGCCCGGGAGGGGACGGCGCAGGCGCGGGCCGCCGGGGTCCGCGGGGCCGCCGGGGCCGGGCCGCGCGGGCGGCGCTGAGGCGAAGAGGCGCGCCGGCCGTCGCTCGTGCTGAGGGCGCCCGGAGCAGGCTCTTACCGCGCGCCGCCGCCGCCGCCTCGCTCGCTCGCTGGCTCCGCGGGCTGGGGCCGGGCGGCGAGCTCGCCCGGTGGCGCGGCCCGAATCCGTTGAGTCCGGCCTCAGGGCGGCAGCCAAGCCCGCGGCGCCGTCCGCCCGGCCCAGCCCGGCCCAGCCTCCCTCACGGCTCCCCCGCCCCCGGGCCCGCCTCTCGTCCGTCCCCCAACGGCCGCCGAGGACTGCGCAGGCGCGGCGCGGGCCCCGCCCACACGCGTCGCTGCGCAGGCGCGGGCCGCGCTGCCCTGTTCGCGTCCCCCCACCCCCGGCTGGAATCGCGCAGGCGCTGTACCACCCGACTGGCCTCGGGCAGGCACTGCGCATGCGTCAGGCTTCCCGCGGGCCCTCGGGGTGGTGGATGCTCCTGGCGGCTGTTCAGAGCGTGGCCGAGTGATGCATTAGCGCTCCCCTCATCCCATCCCCAGGCTTGGCTTAGCCCAGAGGTCCAGCCTTCACGCAGCACGTATCTACAGCGTGCCAGGGGCAGTGCTGCGCTTGAGCTGGACGGTGGTGAGGAAAACACAGAAGCCCTGTCTTCCCGCTGCTCCCCGGAGGTCTTGGAAGAGATGGGGATGCAGGTGTTAGAGTAAGCACGACATTAACCGTTCTAAGTCTAGACAATTTCTTTGTCTTCCCATATCATTTTTACGGAGTTATATTTTTGTAGAAAAGTGTTCATGTTCTCAAAACCATTGGCGTAAAGTTGTTCACATAATTCTCTGGTGGTTTTTATTCATATAAATCTTTGTTCCTTTTTGCTTCTGAATAAATTTCCAATACATTCACTTGTTTGAAAGTTCAGGAAGCGCCTTCTCTACCCCAGCTCCCTTGCTGTAGTTCCTCTTCCCAACTGCAACTAAATACATTGAGTTTCTTGATAGTCTCCTAAAAAATTTTTATGAATATAAACAAAGATCCAAAATAACCTGTTTGGTTCTTTCAATTCTCTTTTTATATATACCATAAATGGTAGCCTACTATGGGCTTCTCTGATGGCCTACTATACATGATGATCTGCACCTTTGTTAAAAAAAAGAAATCGGAATAGCCACGATGGTTTAATAGCCTAGAGATAATTCTACATGTGTGTAGGACTTGAGTCACGGTCCTCATCCCCAGACAGCCTGGGTTTAAATCCTGGCTTCCTCACTTTCTAACCGTTTGTCTTCACATTTCAGTTTCTTAGTCTACAAAGTGGGAGCTGTTATGGGTTTGGGGGATTAAGTGGGATAATGCATGAAGGGAGCTTGGCATGATGCCCAGCAGCCAGCAAATGCCTGATGACTGTGAAGGGCATTCACGTTGCATCCATTTTGGCCTTTACAATTCAAACAGGTCTCAACATCATTTAGATCCTAACTCCAGCCCTGTAAGAACTTCACAGAGGACGAGACGCTCTAACATTAAAGACTAATTTAATATGTTAGACACTGTAATATAAAAGTACACAAAACAAGTGTATGACTCAATGAAATACAAAAAACCTGAAGGTCAGGAAAAAGAACTTGAGCTGTTTGCCACATCTCCCTTCTCCCTTGCCAACACTGCAACTTCCCCAAGGGTCACCACATTCTGACCTCTAACTCAGGATGAACATGGGCCGATTTTGAACTTTAAACAAGTGGAATTCTATCGTATTGATTTCCAAGGGCCGCGGTAACAAGTTACCACAACCTGAATGGCTTACAGCTACAGGAACATATCATCTCACAGTTCTGGAAGCGGCAAGTCCAACCCCTAGGCGTCAGCAACTCTGGGTCTCCTTGGAGGGCCCTTGTCTTTTCTGCCTCTGCCAGCTGCCTGCATTTCTTGATGCTCCTTTGCTTGTCACTGCTTCTTTCCAACCTCTGCCTCGGTCTATGGTCTTTGCTGTATTTGTGTGAAGCCTCCCTCTGATTCTTACATAAGGACACTCATGATGGTGTTTAGGGCCCAGCCAGATAATCCGGGATAAACCCCCCATCTCAGGATCCTTAACCTATCACATCTTCAAAGACCTTTCCAAATAGGCGAACATTTACAGATCCCAGGGAAGCACTGGATATCTTCAGGGGGCAGGATTCAGCCTATAGCAGGTATCCTTCTGTGTCACCCTCTTTCATTCAACGTTAAGTCTGCAAGCTGCATCCGTCTTGTTGCATGCATCTGTGGCATGCAAAATGAATATCACTACACTGTGTGAATTTACCATATGGTGGTTTATCTATTCTATTGATGGACATTTGGGTTGTCTCCAGTTGTGAGCTATTTGTGGAATGAAAACTGGGTTAAGCAAAAGAAAAACATTCCTGGTGTTGCCAATGGGAAGCTATATGTGTCTCTGGTACACACCCCTCTAGGTTATCTGATTCTGAATTCTGGGGGGCTCTGGGCCTTATGGGCTTCCCTGTGGCTCAGGTGGTAAAGAATCTGCCTGCAGTGCAGGAGATCTGGGTTTGATCCCCGAGTCTGGAAGATAACCCTGGAGAAGGGAATGGCTACCAAATCCAATATTCTTGCCTGGAGAATTCCATTGAGAGAGGAACCTGGAGGGCTACAGTCCTTGGGGTTGTAAAGAGTCAGACAGGACTGAGCCACTAACATTTTCTCACTTTTTCACTTCCTGGGCCTTATATTGTCTGAGTTCTTTTGCAATATAGTAGAAGATTGATAGCAATGCACATAATTCTTGTCCTGGAACAACCCTCCCCCACAGTGGAAAAACCAGTTTTGCCTCCAAGTTCATTTCAACATTTCTATTCTGTAAATGTGTCTGACCTTGGAGTTCTCCTTTCACCTGATGATAACATCTTGCTGCTTCCCTCACTTAATGAGTGAGTTCAGTAGACTCTGTGATATGTGTTTATTTTATATTTGTATATGAGTCACAATTTTACTTTTTAACATTAGGAATCAGATTCCCATGAACCTTCTGATACACAGCAAATTACTTTTCATGAGCCAAAACCACAAAGCTAGATTTTCTGCCGTTCAAATTTCAAAGTAAAAGGAGCTGCTGACATTTCCTGAGTAGCAACCCGGACTGCACACCTGTGCAGGGGATGGGTGGGCATGAAAGCTGACTTTGACCAGGTCCCCAGCCTCCAACAGCCTTCTCTGAATAGGCAGCTGTGTAACTTGGTCCCGAGTCGGGTGAGATGGGGCTCAGGTGTCCTGGAGGCATCAGCAGGATTCCAGGAGGAGATGGCATTTGAGGAGGATCTGAGGCAGAAAGCGCTTCCCCAACTAGACCTCGAACTTGGCTTCTGTATTGTGGACAGAAGCCGGTCACTGCAGCTTTGGGACCAGGAAATGACATGCGATGAGATCGTCTTCAGGAAGACTGGCCTTGTGGCGTGTGCAGGATGGGGAGGGAGACCCTCAGAGTCTGGAGACCTGGAGAGGCCGGGAGGCCTGGTGGGGTGCTGGGGTCAGAGGAGAGGTCACAGGCCTGAGGGGGGGGTGCACAGACCTGTCCAGACTTCACCCCAGTCTGTGGCTGGGCCTCACTGCTCCTCGCTCCCTCCTCCCTCTCAGCTGATCAGGAGTGGAGGGGGCAGAAAGAGCAGGCGATCTGGGCAGCTGCTGGCCAGGAGCAAGAGGTGTCCGGAACATCTGTCACCATGGGAGCCCCTCCCAGGGCCCAGCCTCCACCGCCCCCGACCACCAAGTGGCGGGATCTGGGGCGCTGTGATGACCAGCCTCAGAGGCGGGCATCGCCGCCTGGTCAGGCTCTGCTGGCCCTGCAGTTTTTGCTGAGATGGATGGAGCTCTGCAACCTGGAAACCCCCACCGCCCCCCCACCAAGCTCTGTGCCTCCAGTTCTAGTTTCCCGCTGACCAACTCGGCTCCCCCAGACGCCCACCCCCAACCCCACCCACCCTACTCGGGCCCAGCTGCTCCGTCTGCTCCACAGCTGGAGGAGCCAAACAGGGAGGACCCACAGGCCAAGTTTTCATCAGAAAACAGGTGTCCCCAGCAGTTAGCAGATCGTCAGCTCCTCGCACGCCAGGACAGCAAGCCCGGGATTCTGCTCGCGCCTCTCCAGGAGCCGGCGCTCTGCGTCCGGGGAAACACGCAGCTGTCAGCGGAGCCAAGAGGTGTCTGCAGACCGAGACGTGCTGCCCGGCCTCCGCAGCTGCTGTGTTGGCCCTGGAAGGAGCTCAGGTGCCAGGCGGCCACGCTCTGAAGCCTGGTGGGGAGGGACTGGGGGCAGTCCAGAGGAGACACAGGAGGGACAGCAACTCGGGACAAGGTGGCCACCCTTCCTCGTGGCCCACAGAGCTCAGAGGCCATGAAACCCTCTTAGGGACTTCCCTAGTGGTCCAGGGGGTAAGACTGCATGCTCCCAGCGCAAGGGGCCTGAGTTTGGTCCCTGCTCAGGGAACGAGATCCCCCACGCCACCGCAACGGAAGGTCCTCCACGTGGCAGTGAAGATATCCCATGTGCTCCCACTGAGACCCGGCGCAGCCAGAAAAAGAAAGAGGCCCCTTACTTCACAGTCAGGGAGACTGATGCCGGCAAGGAGGGGGCCTATGTAACAGCTCTGCTGGCCCCCAGACTTGAGCCCAGACTCCGGCCGGGACAGCTGAGTGAGCTCGAGCGTGGCTCTCAACCTCTCTGCACCTCCAGTTGTTTCTGAAGAATATCAGTCAGGGGTGTTGGAGAACTAGACAACAGGTCCCCACCTCAATAAGCAGCCCCTGCACACCGTGCCTTTCTGCACACGCGGTCACACGGCTAGTAAACAGTAACGGCTGAGGCCCTGGAGACAGACTGAGCATCCCGAGGACAGGGCCTGGCACACACCAGGGCTCCGGAAATGCTTCCTTTATGCTGGCAAAGCTGGAAACCTCAGCAGTGGCAACGGGACTGGAAAAGGTCAGTTTTCATTCCAATCCCAGAGAAAGGCAATGCCAAAGAATGCTCAAACTACCGCACAATTGCACTCATCTCACACGCTAGCATAATAATGCTTAAAATTCTCCAAGTCAGGCTTCAACAGCACATGAACCGAGAACTTTCAGATGTTCAAGCTGGATTTAGAAAAGGCAGACAAACTAGAGATCAAATTGCCAACATCTGCTGGATCATCGAAAAAGCAAGAGAGTTCCAGAAAAACATCTACTTTTGCTTTGCTGACTATGCCAAAACCTTTGACTGTGTGGATCAAAACAAACTGTGGAAAATTCTGAAAGAGATGGGAATACCAGACCAACTGACCTGGTCTTGAAAAACCTGTATGCAGGTCAAGAAGCAACAGTTAGAACTGGACATGGAACAACAGACTGATTCCAAATTGGGAAAGGAGTATGTCAAGGCTGTATATTGTCACCCTGCTTATTTAATTTATATGCAGAGTACATCATGAGAAACGCTGGACTGGAGGAAGCACAAGCTGGAATCAAGATTGCCGGGAGAAATATCAATAACCTCAGACATGCAGATGACACCACCCTTATGGCAGAAAGTGGAGAACTAAAGAGCCTCTTGATGAAGGTGAAAGAGGAGAGTGAAAAAGTTGGCTTAAAGCTCAACATTCAGAAAACTAAGATCATGGCATCTGGTCCCATCACTTCATGGCAAATAGATGGGGAAACAATGCAAACAGTGTCAGACTTTATTTTTCTGGGCTCCAAAATCACTACAGATGGTGACTGCAGCCATGAAATTAAAAGATGCTTGCTTGCTTCTTGGAAGAAAAGCTATGACCAACCTAGAGAACATATTAAAAAGCAGAGACATTACTTTACCAACAAAGGTTCATCTAGTCAAAGCTATGGTTTTTCCAGTAATCATGTATGGATGTGAGAGTTGGACTAAGCACCGAAGAATTGATGCTTTTGAACTATGGTGTTGGAGAAGATTCTTGAGAGTCTCTTGGACTGCAAGGAGATCCAACCAGTCCATCCTAAAGGGAATCAGCCCTGAATATTCATTGGAAGGACTGATGCTGAAGCTGAAAGTCCAATACCTTGGCCACCTGATGTGAATAAGTGACTCATTGGAAAAGACCCTGATGCTGGGAGGGATTGAGGGCAGGAGAAGAAGGGGACGGCAAAGGATGAGATGGTTGGATGGCATCACTGATGCGATGGACGTGAGTTTGAGTAAACTCTGGGAGATGGTGATGGACAGGGAGGCCTGGCGTGCTGCGGTCCATGGGGTCACAAAGAGTCGGACATGACTGAGCGACTGAACTGAGCTGACTGTCTCTCAGCTCTGGGTCCCTGTCCACAGAAAGCACTCACCCTGGTCCAGCCTCCTGGTTTCACCTCCACGAGGACCCCGACTGAGACTCCACTCATGTTCCTCCGCCTGCCTGTGGCCCTCTCCCGTGCCAAAGTGTCTGATTAAATCCCGATTTTACAGGTGAGGAGGGAACTCCCTGGCAGTCCAGTGGTTAGGACTGGGTGCATTCACTGCCGAGGGCCTGGGTTCAACTCCTGGTTGGGGAACTAAGATCCCATAAGCCACCGCGCGGCCAAAAAAAAAAAAAAAAAACCAAACCTGCTTTACAGGTGAGGAGAGTGAGGCCCAAGGACCTATGTGAGTGGCCCACGCCTTGGCCTGTGGGCCTGGGGCCCCTCCCTCAGCCGCCAGGGTCCCCCTTGCAAACTAGCCTCCCGAGAAGCCTACACAAAATTCTCCCCGTGAGGGTAGCTTTCACTCCAGGGAGACATCAAGCAAAGGGGTAAAGAGGGCGGGCCTGAGAGTACACCCGTTATCCCGTTTGCAACCCAAAGCAGGGCTCTGTGTAAACACGCCGCGTTTGCAGGATGGCCTGAAGGCAGTTCCGAGGAGTTCTGGAAAGTCCCGGAGGAAGGACCAGCCTGTTGAGAAAGCATAAGCCGCCCTGGGAGGCTCGTTTAACACTGGGTCAGCAGGGCTGCCTGTGGCAGCAAGAGTGGGAGTGGGTCAGAGACATCGGGCTGGGAGTGGCTGCTGGCCTGGCCTCGAGGGGCCCGGGGTTCCGGCCAGAAGCAGGCTGGCCTGGGCCTGGTGAGGAGTGGGCCTCCAGCCTGCTGGAGAAGGAGATGGACGGGCCACAGCTGGGAGGTCTCGGGGGTGGAGAGAGCCTCCGTTCTCCCTGCTCTCGGGGATTAGAGTGAGCTAGGAGGGTTTCTGGGGCAGGGGTGCCAAGCCGCGGAGGGCACCTCTGCAGACGGGGGCAGAGGCCCAGAAGCCAGCGGGCTGGGGGCCCAGGTGGGGAAGGGGACCTCTGTGTTCTCGGGGCCGTTTGTGGGCAGGAGGGGCTGGTGCCCAGAGCCCCCGGTCGGGGTGAGCAGCGGGGCTTGGCCATGAGGTTCACTGGCCTGGCCCGGACCGGGGGGTGGGGGTGGGCACTCCCCGCGCTCGGGGTGGTCACTCAACCACCGCGGGGCTCTGTGAGGGCCGTGAACCAGGAGCGGCACGGGGAAGACTCAGTCCCAGGCTTGGGTCCAGCCAGGGGTCAGAACCGCCAAAAGGCCACCGTCTGGCGGACCTGGGCGGCCGTGACAGTGAAGACCGCGGGCCAGGGGCTCACACGGCCGGCACGGATGTCTCACGGATCTGGAGCCCACGGTCAGAGTGCCATCCGGTTTGGTTCCTCCCCTGGCATCTCTTCCTGGCTTGCGGCTTCTCTCCATGTCCTCACGTGGCCTTTCCTCTGGGAGCAGCGGAAACACAGCTCTGGTCTCTCGCTCTCTTTTTGTATCCCCCCAGCCATGCCTCATGGCTTATGGGGTCTTAGTTCACCAACCAGGGACCGAAGTCGGGCCCTCGGCCCTGAAAGCGCCGAGGCCCAACCACGGGACTGCCAGACAACCGTCTCTCACCCTCTTCTTATGAAGCCATCAGGCCGTGGAGTCAGGGCTTCACGCCTGATCTCTGCTGGGGCTTGGGGATTCAGCACCTGCGGCTGGAACACGGCCCTGTCTATAACCACATGGAGCGTGGAGTCTGGATCTCCCGGAGTGCGGGGTTGGCGGGGGTCAGAGGCAGGGTTACACCAGGCGGCCTGCTGGGTGGACAGGCTCCTGCAGCCGCCGCCCACCGCCCACAAACCCCGGAGTCTCTTCCTGGCCGTCACCATCACCGTGTGAAAGCACCCTGCCTAGGGAGTGCCCTTCAGGGGTGCATTGCCTTAAGGGGGGCGGGGGGAACACAGACAGAAGTCAGGGGTCACAGCCTCACACCCTCCAGCCCCGGGGAGGCCCCAGGTCTGGGCTGGCCACCATCCAGGCACCGCCTTCCCCCGCCCGCCCTGGGGATAGGGGTGGGACTGCTCCCGTGTAGACCTCGCCCCTCAGGCCCCTTCCTTGGCCAGAATCCCATTTGAATCAACCCTTCTCGGCAACTGCGCTTCTCAGCTGGCGCTCCTGGTGAAAGAATCCACCTGCCAACGCAGGAGATGCAAGAGACATGAGTTCGATCCCTGGCCTGGGAAGAGGCCCTGGATGAGGACGTGGCAACCCACTCCAGCAGCCTTGCCTGGAGAATCCCCGTGGACAGAGGAGCCTGGCGGGCCGCAAGTCCACAGGGTCGCAGGGTTGGACATAACTGAAGAGAGTTAGCACGTAGGTAGAGCTTATCCCAGCAGCCCGGCTCCCCTCCACCAAGAAACCTGAAAATCCAAAGGGAGAGTTTCTGGCCAGGTCCACCACAGGAGAACGGAAGAGAGACCGAGCCCTCAGTGATCTGGCTGAACGGGCCCGAGAGGCCCCCGGAAGTTCTGTCCCGGGACACGTGGCCTGTGACGCGGGGGCACGCAGACGAGCAGCCTTGCCCCCCACCCGCCCCCAAGCAGCCCCCCTAGCAGCAGCCTCCCTTCCCAGCCTGGGCGCGGATCAGACGCAGCAGGGCCCCGCCTTCCACGGGACCGCTCCCATAGCTGCCTGCGGTCGCGCTCTGCGCGGCTCTCCCCGCCACCCGGGCGAGCAGGGTGACACAGGGTCCCCCCTCGGGTCTGACAGTGCCCTCCCTCACCCCGGGGTGACCCGCGGCCCCCAGCCTGCCCGCCGACCCAGGGCGGCCGCTCCGGGGGGCTGTCTGCCACCCCCTCGCTTTTCCTGTTTATCTGTTCAGAGCTGTTGGGGACAGCCCATCACTTGTTCCACCATGGAAATAATTCCTTTTAAGGCCACTGGGGCCTTCTTTTTTGGGGGGGGTGGGTGGTGGGGGGTATGCAGGCTCTTCTGAGGTCTTTACACAAATCCTGCGACTGGGGTACGTGCGAGACGCCAGGCCTCGGCTCCAGCCCAGCGGAGAGGCAGCCCGCCTGTGGGGGGCATGGAGACACCGCGTCCCCAGCCTGTCTCTGCTCCTCAAACAGCTGAGACGGCGGCGGTGGGGGGGGGGGTGCTCCATGCAAACTTCGTTTACCCACCTACCAAGCAAAGGATTGACTCCGAGGGTCTTTGGGGTCTAAGCCCTCAGACCCCACAGCCGCGAACGGTCCCGCTCCCTGGCCGTGCCTCTTGCCTGGGCCAGGCTGGACGAAGCCCCTGCTCTCAGCAACAATGGGGACCCGTCCACTTGTCCCCAAGTCAATTCCTCATGAGAGAGCTGCGTTGGAGCTTTTCTTTTTATTAAAGGTTTTCGAATAGGACCCAGAAGGCAGGGATAGAGAGATATAACTAGACTTTCGGGAAGATTCCCCTGGAGGAGGGAATGGCAAACCACTCCAGTATTCTTGCCTGGAGAATCTCACAGACAGAGGGGCCGGGCCTGGCGGCCGATAGTCCAGGGGGTCTGAGTCAGACATAACTGAGCGTGCGCGCGCACACACAGAACTGCCTTTCAGGGGCCAGATCCGAGGAGGGGGGCCCGCGGAAGCCTTTTCCTCGTCAGCAAGCGTCAGGAGGGCAGCAGCCCAGAGTCCATGCAGCTCTGCAAATGCCAACCCTTCCGCCTCAAGGAAGGCGCCCTGGAGGGACCCTGGGATAATGCTGGCAGACGTCAAGGATGGCAAGGCAGGTCCCCGTGGCTGTGGCCCCGTGTGTCCCCACCTGGCATGCCCATCTCCACGGGGGCACGGCTTCCCTGGACGCTGGGTGGCTTTTTCTGAAGGCAACGCTGGTGGCAGCTCAGGGGACCCATGCCCGGCAACCCAAAGGCTGGGCTCGCAAGCACCGGTGGGAACCATGGAGGCCAAGGGGCTCGTGCAGGGCTGGGCTGGGCGTGGCTGGACCCCACACCCACCCCGCACCGGGCCATGCCCATATCCCTGCAGCTGTTCACCCCAAACCCAACAGCCCCGCGCTTGGCGGAGAGGCGGCCTGTGGGCAAGTGGATGCCCCGGGCCGGGCCCGTCCCCAGCAGTGCCCACCTCCTCAGGGAGGCCTCCTGGATGCCCGCCTGCCCACTCCACCTGCTACTGCTTCCAGCCCCAATGCCCACCCCCAGCCCTGACCCGTCAGCCCCGTCGGGGGCGCTCCTGGAGCCTCTGGTCACGGCGTTTCTACGGCACCACCAGCATAGACGCAAGTCGTCTCAAGGAACTTTAATGAAAGTGTCAGCAGTCTCTCCCCCACACCGCGGCAGGAGAGACGGCTGAGCTGGAACTCAGACACGCGGCTGCCCAGAGACCCACCGCCAACCCCAGCGTGTGGCCAGGCTCGAGCTCCAGATGCAGGGCCCCGGGCGGCAAGGCGGCATTCGGCCGCTGAGCCTCGAGGAAGGTCACGTCCGGCCCCCAGCCGGTCACCCACCCGCCAGCTTCGCCGCCTGTCAGTGCCGGAGTTTCAGCCGAGCAACGGGATGCCTGGGGACCCAGAGCAACGGCCGCCACGGTGGGAAGAGCGAGCAGTCATCTTGCCACTCGACAGTGCACATCCCACGTCCAGAAAGAGCTCGCAGCGGGGAAGGAGGTGCGGCAGGGAGCCAGGATTGGCACAGATGCTGAGAGACAGCTTTCCAGTTTCATCATGGTGGACGCAGATCATGAAGGCTCCAGGGAACAGAAACCAGGCCAGAACTTTCCAGGCATAGCACACTCCCCCCAGGGCTGGACGGGATGGGAAGCCAGGCTAGAAAAGGTCGGGGGCCGGAGGCTGGGAGACCCACCAAGTCCAGAGAACATTAGGGGACAGAGGGCATCCCTGCCCCTGCCATCTGCTGCACCCTCATCCCCCAGAGGGACCAAGCTCTCCCCACAAGACCGAAGTACAGCTAAATAAATACAGTATGAGGACCTAAGACCTGCGAGTGGCTTCTTTTTCCATCCCCCGTGTCAGCAGGTCCGCGAGCAGCCAGGAGAGGGAGGGGCGGGTGACCCCCACGTGCCTGGAGCTCCTGCCCGTAGACGGGGAAGAGCCTCCCGCCCCGCCAGGGACACGGGACGGGCCGAGCAGTGCCCGGCGTGACCGGCTAATCGCGTGACAAGCGAACGCCTTTTCCTGAGTCGTGCCTCCACTTCCCTCCTCTGGTTCAGCAACATCCTCTCTTCCCGCAAGTCCCGCAAGTCCCGCCTGGAAGCTTTGCCTGTTTCTTTTCTCCTTGCCCCGCCCCTCCTTAGAAAGAAGCAGTACGATTCTTCACAGATGCGCGTCTTCAAAATACCTAGAGGTGTCCCCGGCTCTGTCTCCTCTAGGTCAGGCAGTCGGCAGGGTAACCAGCCACGTCCTGGCTTCAGCCCAGGGGCCTGGAGTGTGTGCGCAGGGGGGTCGGTCCCTCCAGCTGCTCCGGGGTGGGCGCCCCCACCCTCGGCCTGTTCCCAACCTCCCCCCAGTTCCGGGTGCCCAGGAGACTTCCGGAGCAGCTCCCGATGGAAAGAGGGCTGGCGCGCGGAGGAAGACGAGATGCCGCCGTGGACACCGCCTGTCCACAGAGTACATTCCAACATCTCAGTGGGTGTCTGAATCTTGTTAGGAAACAAAAAAAATTAGAGGCTATGTATAAAACTTAAAAATATTCAAGTATCAAAAAGCTATTCGGATCAAAGTTTAAAACAAGCTGTCGGCAAGCTGCCGCCGCCACCAAGAGAAGAAAACCTTTACAAGAGTCTGCGGGGCGCGTGCAGCGAGGGGGCGCGGCCGATCTGGGTGCCCGGGTTGGGGGGCGCGGGGCGTGATCGCGCGGACGGGAGGGCAGGGGGCAGACGGCCGGGTCGGAGGAGGCCGGCCTTCTGAGCCGACGAGGCGGGCGTGCGTCTGGACGGCGGGCGGGTTCGCCCTCCCCTGATGAGCGGCGGCGAGGTGCGCAGCCCCGGGCCCCCTCCCCTGGTGCCCGGCCCGGCACGGGACACAGGCCGGCGGGCGGCTGCCCGCGCGATGCGCGCGAGACGGGCGGAGACAAAGCAACGGAGGACGCAGCAGGAGGAAGGCCCGCGTCTGCCGCAGCCTTCTGCAGAGACAGAAGCCAGGAGGTGAACGGGGCCAGGCGCCACACGGCGTGGACTCCGCCCCTGCAGCCTGGTTACAAAGCAGGACTGGGGCGTTCAGATCTGGGAAATCCACACGCTCCCACCCGCACCGGACGGGGCCTGGCCCCGGCCCCCCACCCCGGGCATGAAGCGGCGGCGGCGTTTATTCAGGACGACGACTCAAGAGTCAGGGAGTCCGCTCCTGCCTGCTCCCTCCTCCCCGAGATGCGCCATCTCATCTCGACAGGTGATCCAGTGGAAATCTTTCAACTCGCTAAGTTACAATTCCAAAAACCACTCCCTTCGCCTGGTCCCGCCCAGGCCCACGACTTGCGCGACGCGCTGGCTCGGGGCGCCCTCTGGTGGTGGCGTGGACACAGTCTGAGGCCAGCTTGGGCCCTCGGCGGCGGGCCGGGACTGCCCCGGCCGCTTCTGCCAGAGGTCGCTGCCTCTTGGCAGCAGCGTGGGCCGGGTCTGGGGGGCCCTGTGACTCCTCCAGGAGGCTCAGCTCCCGCTCTGTGGCTGCATGGCCCGTGTCCCTGGCAGGGCCCTGGGCCATCCTCTGCTCTCTCGGGGCGGGCCGGGGCCTCTAGACTTCGGTGGAGAAGAGCACGCTCTGCCTCCTGCTGTCCGGGGCGGGGATGGCCTCCAGCTGCAGGAAGTACAGCAGCACTTGGACCTGCCGGGCGGAGCGGGAGGGGACGGCGGCTCAGAGACGGGAGCCCCCCGACCCCGCAGAACCCAGGGCCCTCTGGGGACAGCAAGGCCCTCACAGCAGAGGCCTGGGCCCCCTCCCCCCGCCCCCGGATCGGTCCTGGAGCCCTAGCCAAGAGCAGAGGGCGGAGCCGCGGCCCACCTCGTGGCCCTGTCCCCAGACCTCGGCCACCTCCCCTGCACGGCTCGCTGGGAACCCCTGGCAGGACGCAGGGGAGCCGGGCCAGGTAGGCAAGCCGTGGGACATGCCGCATACCTGGGACATGACCTCCAGGGACCAGCTGTCGGTCATGGAGAGGGCCTGGCTGGGGTTGGCGGGCAGCTTGTTCTCCTTCTCCGAGGGCCGGAGCAGCGTGGGGCCAAACACCGTGGCGAGGTTGTGCAGGGACATTTTATTCACCGTCTCCTTTTCCGCCACCCTGTCAGGGGGGGGGGCGGTGGGGAAACTGCTGTGACGCCGCCTTAGGAATGGGGGCGTGGAGGTGGGTGGGGACCCAGGCCACCCCGGGAGGGCGAGCGGGAGGGCTCCCCTGCTGACCCACGCCGGCTCTTCCCGGTCGGAACGCAGAGGGCTGGAGGCCCGCAGGGACACCCGAGCCCATGGCTGGCCAGGGCGCAGGGGGACGGGGGTGGTGGTGCGCCAGTACCCGGGGGGGCACCCACAGATGGGGGGAGCACTACAGAGGGAAGCCCCGGGAGCCGGGGACTCGGACGGGAGCAGGGGACCCACCGGGGCCCTGAGCAGCCCAGAGGAGGGGGGCTACCTTTTCAGGTGGTCCAGGAGGAAGAGGAAGGTGAGCAGGTTGGCCTCTGGGAGCGACAGCAGCAGGTTTAGCATGCAGCTCTCCTTCGCCACGGGGTCTGAGAGCGCTGCAGGGGGGTGGAGGGCGGTTACTTCTCACAGTGACCACCCCGGGCTGGAAGGCGCCCCCAGGGCCCGGGCCAGTCACGGTCCTGCCTCCCACGCTGGCCCCCCAGTGAGGGCCCTGGGGTGGGAACCTGGCCACCCTGGACACCTTATCTGACCCTCAGAGGGGTCGAGGGCACCACACGGGCCAGCGGTGGGCCACAGCTACCCTCCTGGCCCCCTCGGCCCTTCCCACCTGCTCAGGGGAAGTGGAGGCCACAGACCCCCGTCACACAAGCCTTTGCACCTGGGTGGTGGTGGGTGGGGGCAGGTCCTCAGCTGAGCGGCCCTGGCGGGGCTTGGGTGCGGAGGCTGCAGTCGCCCCGAGTGCCAGCGCCCCCCACCCTCCGGGTGGGCCGGGGGTCAGGGTGTACTCGAAAGCCCTGACTGATGGGCCAGGGTCTGGGGCCGCTGAAGAGGACAGCAGCCTCCGGACCCCATACTGGCAGCTGCAGTCCACAGTGGCAGCCCCCCATCTCGGCGACCGTGAGGAACAGGCACAGCGGTCAGCCCGTGGAGGCCTCCCGGGACGGCTAGGTTCCCAGTCCCCCGCCACTCGCAGAGTTTGTGCTGAAACTTGGGTTTCCCTCCAATCAAAGGCTGACAGGAGGGGGGACGGGAGATGCCCCGTGCTCACCGATGCCCTCGGCGAAGTTGGGGTAGAACTCGTCAGTGAAGAGGGGCTCCGGCAGCTCACGGAAGTAGAGCTTCAGCGTCCCAGCGATGGCGTTCACGTCCATCTCACTCATCATCACCGACACGTCCTTGTTGTCTGGGGAAGGGCGCAGAAGTGGAGCGGAGCCCTCCACGACCCCGAGTCGGCTCTGCCCTCTGAGCCCCAGCCGGGCCCCGTGGGTCACCTGAAGGCAGCTTAACTACAGCGGCGGTGTCCCCCCGCCCCGCGCCACACCGGCCAGGGCTCCAGGCCCCCCGCGGCTGGAGAGACAACGATCTTAGACAACCCTGGGGTCTCCCAGCCTCATCTGGCAATCGGGGCGGTTCCATCAGCTTCATGGCACCAGACTCGCTGACCCCTGGGCTTGGCACCTCTCTCACACCCACCCCCGGGGGGGCGGCAAGCTGAGTCCCCAAGGGGTAGAGCCGGGGGGCGCCCCACGGAAGCCCCTGGTCCGACTTGGCAAGCGCCATGCGTGCGTGGTCAGCATGGGTTAGGAACCGCCTTCTGCGAACCTCCCTCCCCAGCGGTGCACGCACCGCACCCACCCTTCCCTCCGGCCCGGCTGCTGAGACACTCACTGACGTCAAAGGCCGCCTTCAGGGCCTGGATGTCCGTGGCCACTCCGGACACGCGGTAGATGCCCACCTCCTCCATGCCCCGGCGCTCGATCTCCTCGACGCACTGGCGCACGATGTAGGGCACCTTGGACCGCTCCCTCCTGCGGGGGTGGGTGGGGGAGGGGCGGTGCCTCAGCCTCGGCAGCCCCGCCCCCTCGCCTCTGGGCGCGCTGTGTCCCCCCCGGGCTCTGCGGTCTCACGATCATCACTGCCTCCGTCTCATCAGGGTCTTTCCAACAGTCCGGGTGGGCCGGACACCCTCCGAGCACACCCACCCTGGAGGCGCCTTTCTGAGCGAGGTCCGATACCGGAGGTCAGTCCGGAGCTCCCAGGGCCCTGGGTTGACGGGAGACTGACTGCAAGGGTCCTGGGAAGCGGTCTGGTCTCCGAGTCGGGTGGGGGAAAGGGGACCCCTCCAGGCCTCAGGCAGAGGGGAGCCCGGCGCCCGGCAGGCAGCGGGGCCAGAGGATCAAGTCCACAGGGCCACCTGGCCCCCGTGCTCAGCTCGGATTCCTGTGACACTACCCTTCTCTCTTCCACGTCCTAACAGGGGACAGTTCCAGCTCCTGCAGGCAGGACGCCAGAGTAAGAACTTTTCAGCTCTTCAGAGTAAGAACTCTGGAGGGTCGGTTCAGTCTAGTTTAGCAACTGGATCCGGGACGCAGCAGAACCCTGTTCCCAGCCCCTCTCACGAGTGGTGCTCGTTTGGGGGTCCCTGCTCCCACCCAGAGCTGCCCAGAGGAGCTGGGGGGACGGCTGGGGTGTAGCCGGGGGCCAGGCTGTAGCCAGGTGTCCCGCCTGACCACCACTGAGGTCAGGGCCAGGCCAGGCTCCAAACCGGGGAAAGTGGATTCTGGAGGAAGCAGCTGTGTCCTCAGACCCGCCCTGAACCTGCACACAAGCGACTCCTGACTGACCATGGCGGGGGCGGGGGCGAGGGGAGGCAGGACAGGAGCTCGGATCCTGACAAACTCCAAGTGAGGGAAGGGAGCCCTGGTGAGCCCGGCTCCGGGGGCGGGACACCCCTGAGCTGCTGGGGACTGGTCTGTGGTCAGCACGGGAGGCAGCCACGCACAGAGTGCGTGCCAGGGGCGCGCCGGGGACCTGCGGGGGGTCCCCGCGCAACGACCGTGCCCACACGGGGTCCATCCTGCAGAGACACCCAGGGAGGGGGCGCCCTCCGCCCTCGGGGACGAGAGACGGGAGCCCTGCCCCCCGCCACTCACTTGGTGACCACGGCGATCTTGACTCCGAAGACGCCCGTCTGTTTTCGGGAAGGCATCCTCTTCAAGCTGAACTCCCTGCTGGTGAACTTGATTGATAGCTTCACTTCAATCTGCAGGGGAGGGCAGGGGGCACGACCCTCTCAGCCTCCTGGTCCTCAGAGCCTGCTCCCAGGGCCCCGGATCTCAGGCTAAGGTCCAGGTCGGGGGCGGGCTCTGGTCCAACTCAGCGGCAGCTGAGAACAGCCAGGGCTGTCTGAGGACCCGCTTCTGCACAGCCTCCCCCACGGCCCCGAGGCTTCTGTTTCTCATTTAATCCTGATTAAAAAGAACCGCTAGACTCCATGTTGCGTGGCAGCCTGCATGGGAGGGCAGTTTGGCGGAGAATGGATCTATGTATCCATATGTGTATCCACCAGCTCAATGGACATGAGTTTGAGCAAACTCCGGGAGCTGGTGACGGACAGGCAGGCCTGGCGTGCTGCGGTCCATGGAGTCGCAAAGAGTCGGACACAAGACTGAGCAACTGAACTGGACTGGACATACCATGCGTATGTGTGTGGCTGAGTCCCTTCTACGTTCACCTGAAACTGTCACATTGTCAACTGGCTATATCCCAACACAAAATAAAAACCTAAAAAAAACAGGCCACTAGAGAAAATGTAGAGAATAATGTAACAAAAAGCCACGAATCACCTATCAAATGTCAGCACGGCGTCCTACATGCTAACCCGCTTCAGTCCTGTCTGACGCTGTGTGACCCCAGGGACCGGAGCCCGCCAGGCTCCTCTGCCCATGGGGTTCTCCAGGCAAGGACACAGGAGGCTGCCACGCCCTCCTCCAGGTTTGTCCTACATGCCCAGAGCTTTTCTGGTGAGTGGCAGTGCTTTTTCTTAAGGTCTCAATTCTTACGGGGCACTGAAGTCTAATCAGGGGTCTCAGTCTCTATGGGCAGACCCCAGGGTCCAGGCCCCCTCCGTCCCCGTGATGACCCTGGACCCTGCTCTGAGGAGGGACGCCCAGTGCCTGGTGGGTGACCCGCACTCCAGCCGCCAGTCTCTGGCCCGCGTGGCCTTGGGCCCGCACGCTGTGGTTCCGCCCCGCTGGGCCTCTGCCTTCTCCAGCCCCGAGGGTCTCAGAAGGGACTGGAACCACCCCACCCTCTGCAGGAAGCAGAAGCCAGCACAGCGCTGGATGGCACGCACCCCATTCATGGCGATGACCGTCCGCTGCCAGTCTCTGTCCTGCAGGGTCTGGGGGTCCAGCTGAAAGCAAGGGGTCATGGTTACCTGGTGCCCTGGGCTTCCAAGCAGAGGCCGGGCCAGGCAGCAAGCCCAAGCCCACGACTCCCCCACGTCCAAGCGGAATCAGCAGCAGGCCTCGGCCGGTACCTCTTTCCATGGGCCAAGCGGGGTCCAAACGGAGGACCCGCTAGAAAAGTCCTGGAGCCTCAGAGCCCTCCCGCCCCCAGACCCTCGCTGCCTGCATCCCAGGCTCAGCTGGGGGCCGAGTCAGCGAGCACTCAGGCCCTGCACCCTGCTCCCCAGGGAACCCTCCCTTCCCAGGGGCGCTCACACCCGCCCTGGCAGCCCCGGGGGCGGGGGGCTGTCCTGCTCCCCCAACCCCAGCACCACAGGGGGTTCACGCAGCTCAGAGACTGACCAATCGTGTAGTCGAAACTTTGGGAAGCCTGATTTCAACAGCATCTTCGGGGGTGGGGGATGTGTCATCTAAGAGCTGGGGACCCTTAGTGTGCCCCTCTGGCGTGGAGGCCCGCGCAGGCGGGGTCTTTAACCCAGGCCAGGCCCACCCACGGCGGGGCCTCCCCCTCCTGGGAGGTTCTCGGGCCACACTCCGGGGCCGTGGGGACCCCGGCCTGAGGGGCAGGTGTGCAAGCAGACAGCCGGCACAGACCACTGCCCCGTGGGGCTTCCTGGCGCCCAGCTGCAGTCACAGCTCCTCGGGGGCGCCTGTGGGCGGGGGCGGGGGGGACGCAGGGCCCTCGAAGCTCCGGGGCCAGTGGAGCTCCCGGCTTCCGACCAGGCCAGGTGTGGCGGGAGCGGGAGGCTCCCAGGTCCTGACCGCCCAGGAAGCAAGGGCGCAGGCTCAGTGCCCCCAGCTCCCAAGGGAAGGGACAGGGTCCCACCACTGGTGGCAGTTTCATCATTTTAATTAAAAACAAAAAGCTTCTCTAGCCACGCTGTGTAGCGTTTGGATCTTAGTTCCTTGCTCAGGATCGAAGCCTTGCCCTCTGCAGTGGAAGCGTGGCGTCTGAGCCACTGGGCCACCAGGGGCGTCCCCCACGGGCAGCTTTAAAAGGGGAGATAGAGCAGCAGGAAGAGAGCCTTTCTGGTTCCCTCCAGAGGCTGGTAACCCCTGGGCCTTTCTCTCCGTCCCTCCCCTTCCAGAACTGAGACCAGCACAGCCAGCAGGGGGACAGGGTTGGGGGACAGAGCCCAGCCCCTGCCCGCCCCAGGGGCCCCGGCCGCCCCGCAGGCCCACCTTGCCCTTGTGCACGAGGCTTCGGATGTAGGTCCATAGGGCGGTGCTGCAAACACACACGTGCTCCTCCCCCGAGGCCGCCCGGCTGCGGCCCGCCAGGCCGGGGTGGAGGTGCCGCAGGAGGGTCTGCAGGGCGGCCGTGCCCGGCGTCTCCCGCATCCTCGGCCCTGCTGCCCGAGGGGCTGGCGGCGGGGCAGCCGCGCGGTGGACGGGACAGCGGCCAGGCAGCAGCATCATCGGGCGGGAGTGTGCTGGGCTCGGGCCCCGCCGCCTTTTGACCCGGCTTCTCAGGAAGCCCCGCCTCTGCAGGCTCGCCCGGGTTCTTCGCTTTGTTTGTGTGGGAAAAACACCCCCACCAGCGGCCCGCGTCAGTTACGGGAACCCCGATGCATCACGCTTTCCCTCCAGAGCCCAGAAAAGCCAAGCTTCCTTCGAAAGTGGCCGGTTTCCTGCCGGGCAGTTTGGAGACGCTGAGTAATCCGTGTCTGCCGGCCAGGCTGCCGCACGGCTGGACCTGCCCCCCACTTCCAGGTCCTGCGAGAGCCACAGCCACGGCCCCACCATCCCTGCCGGGGCCGGACTTGGGTGGAAGAACACCCTGCAACCCCCGGAACCGACCGCCCGGCCAAGGGACCGGGGGGCTCAGGGCCGCCGACCCCCCACCCCCACCTGCCCGCCCTCCTGCCCCGGGGGTGGGGGGAGACCGTCCACAGGCTGGCCCGGCTCCAACAAACAGAGCGGGCGGAAGCCACGCGAGGAGGGCGCGCCAGGGGCAAGGCCGCGGCCAGACTCCGTCCACAAACACTGCTGGAGGCTGGCGCTCCGCCTGGGCTATCACAGCACAGAGGAGTAAACAAGCGGGACGGGCTGGGAACGGAGCACGCGGGGTGGGGGGAGGACCAGGAAAGAGCGAGCGCCTTTGGGAAAGCCACGACGGGGCTGGGCGGGCGGGAGGTCTGTGTCTTCATTCGCCTCCCCCAGGGCTGGGCACGGGGCACCCCCAGCGAACAAGGGGGGATGGCAGGCCTGGTGGACAGTTGCCTCGAGCTCTGCCTGGAAGGCAGGGGCGGCCTGGCAGTCAGGGATGGACGGCCTGATGGACACACTCAGAGCATCCTCTTGTCCACCCCGCCCGGGAGGCGGCAGAACCAATACAGGGCAGGCGGCTCCCTCCTCACCCGCCTCCTTGGAGACTGTGGTTTCCTCCGGGAAGCAGTCAGTGCCCAGGACGGGCCAGTGGGGCCTCGCCGGCCCTCCAGACCAGCCCCATGTGTCTCATGCTGCTCCCTGGAGTGGTCCCCTAAGAGGGGACCAGAGACACCCCCGCCCCCCGAGAGGGGACACTGCCCTCCAGCCTCTGTCTCACTAGTGCGTTCCTGGAGCTCTGACCTCTGCGTCCTTAACTCCTTCCTGCCCTCCCCTGGCCCCAACCCACCCAAGGCCCAGAGGACAGCTCTGATCAAAAGGACACGAGAGGGGACCTCCCCGGGCGGTCCCGTGGTTGAGAATCTGCCTGGCGAGGCAGGGGTCGCGGGTTCAAGCCCAGGGGCTTGCCGAGGACGCTGAGAAACAGGGCCCCTCGGGCACCTCCATGGGGACGTGAACTACTGCAGCCTCGCAGGAAGGGCCAGCAGCTCAGAGCCAACCGTGGCTGCCTGACCCAGCGATTCCCCCCACGGCGCTCCACACAGGGAGGAGGGAAGCGTCTGTGAACACGCCGACCGTGACGGGTTCACGTGGCGTGAACTGGAAGCAACCCAGGTGTCCACCCGCCAGAGAACAGACAGATAAGCAAAACGTGGTGCGTGCACACACGGGTGAGACACGGTCCAGCCGAAAAAGGGAATGCGGTGAGCGCACGGTGACGCGGGTGACCCCCAGAGACACTCTGCCAAGTGGGGGAAGCCAGTCACGGAAGCCGCGTCACAGAGCGCGAGGCTGTTTACACGAAACACGCAGGGTGAGCAATTGTCGAGTCAATACGTCGTGACTGACGCTCTGCGACCCCATGGGCTGTATCCTGCCAGGCTCCTCTGTCCATGGGATTCTCCAGACAGGGGTACTGGAGTGGGTTGCCATGCCCTTCTCCAAGGGATCGTCCCAACCCAGGGATCGAACCTGCATCTCTGCACGGCAGGTGGGTTCTTTAGATGGAGCACATTCATACACAAAAAGCGGATCAGCCTGGGCCTGGAGGTGGGAACAGGGAAACTGCTTTGAGAGGATGGAAATATTCTCAAACACGACTGTTGTTAACGGTCGTAAAACTGTAAATTACTAAGATCACTGGCTTATCTTCCTGGTGACTCAGACAGTAAACAATCTGCCGGCAATGCAGGAGACGTAGGAGGGTTTGATCCCTGGTTTGGGAAGATCCCCTGGAGGAGGGCATGGCAACCCACTCCAGCATTCTTGCCTGGAGAATCCCATGGACAGAGGAGCCTGGCGGGCTGCAGTCCCTGGGGTCACAAAGAGCCAGACACAACTGAGTGACTAACACCTTCACGTTTCACTGACTTCTCTACTTGAAAGGGATGCGGTGGATGTCGGTCAATGAAAAAAAGATGCGGGGTCCCAAACGGGACCACAAGTAGAGCAAGGAGGGCCTGGGCCGCTCTGCACCACTCCCCACGGCGGCAGAGACTTCTGGACGAGGGAGGGGAGAGGACTCGGGTGGGGGGGAAGGTGTAGCCACCCCCTCCCCCACACAGGACCTGCGGGGCCACACGCCCCTCGCAGGCGGCCCAGCTGGGAGAGCACCTGGAATTGCTGGGAAAGCCCCAGTTTAGGCAGGCTGGGCCCGGGAATCACAGACAGCCTCCCCGAGGGGCACCCCCCAGAGAAACGTGTCCACGGGGGAGGGGGGAGGCGGCCTGGCTGGGGTCCCGGGCTGTCGTCAGCATGACCAGCCTCCCCTGACCGCCTTCCTTCCTCCTCCTGCTGAGGATCCAGACTCATAAACAAGCCTGGCCGCCCCCAGCCTGAGTCACAGACCCCCTCCTGGCCCTCCGGGATGTCCCCGGGACTGACGACGGCTCTGAGTCACCCCAGGTCCCAGGAGGGGCAGCGGGGCTGGGGGACCCGAGTCTGCAGGCTCCTCTGACCTGTTTCCCAGCTACAGACAAGCCCTCATTCTTCTGTGCTCCGCAATCTGCGTTTCCACAAGCTGAAGGGTTGGGGCAACCCTGCATTGCCAGATGCCTGCTGGCACTTCTCAGTAATGAAGTCTTTTTTTTTTTATTAAGGCACTTAAACTGCTTTTTTAGGTGTGACGCTATCGCACACTCTGACCTCAGTACAGTGTCAACATCCCCTTCACAGGCACTGGGAAACCAAAAACTTCACATGACCTGCTTCACGGCAGCACCTCTGAGGTATGCCTGCAGGTCTTGTCCCCAGGAGATCGGTTTCAGCAAGAACCCTGCTAAGTCAGTTAAGCAAAAATCCCCTGCCCTACAGACTTCCCTGGTGGTCCGCTGGTTAAGAGTCTGCCCTGCAGTGCGGGGGGTCGTGGGTTCAATCCCTGGTCAGAGAACTAAGATCCCCAGGGGCCACAACACAAAGTCCGAGCCCTGCAATGAAAGATGTTACGTGCCGCAACTAAGACCTGATGCAGCTGGATAAATAAAGGGTAAATATTTAAGAAAAAAAAAAAATCCCCACCCTCAGTATTTAACCATCCTCAGCTTGTGACCACGCTATTCGTCCCCGCCTTCCCTGGTGACGTCCGCATCACCCGGGCCTGTCTCCCGCAAGAATCCCACTAGACCAGCGCAGACAGAAACCCCCCCCAAGTCCCGCTGTTATCTGATTACTACCATTCTCTCCCTGGTGGTTCAGACGGTAAAGAATCTGCCTGCAACGCAGGAGACCCTGGTTCGATCTCTCTTTCCAGAGAGAGAACCTGACTCCGTAAAGGAGGAAGACGAGTATTCCCTTTCTTGTCTGAGCCTCCCGGTTACCCAGCAGCAGTGCTTGGAGGCCCCGGCTCAGACCCCAGCGCCCCCGGGACCCCATCTGCAGGAGGACGCAGATGATGTCAAGTCCAAGGTTGGAGGAACCAGAGTCGAGAATAGGCATCGGGCGCCCAGTCTGCCAGCTCACCGTGGGCTGGGCGAGGTGTGGGCAGAGCGGGGTGTCGGGACAGACGCCGGGGCCACGGCAGGTGCAGGAGGGAACGGGGGGCGGGGGACAAAGGAGGCCAGTCGTCCTCGAGCGCGGAGGCAATGACCGAGGACCCGAACGGTGACCAGCGCCAGGCAGGTGCCTGAACACCGCCGCGCTCGGAGGCGTCCGGCTCAGGATGCCCACAGAACAGCCCCGTCTGGGCAACGCCCCGGTGTCCATCAAGAACAGACAGAGGCAGCCTCCCCCGGAGCTCAGGGGTGAAGAATCCGCCTGCCAGGCTGGGAGACACGGGTTTGATCCCTGGTCCGAGAAGACTCCACTTGCTGCGGAGAAACGTGTTCCACGCTAGCTGCTCACAACTACTGAGCTTGTGCTCTAGAGCCTGGGGTGGGGGGGGCCACAACCACTGAAGACGCCACACCTAGAGTCCGCGCTGCTCCGAGACTCGGGAAGCCGCGGCGGTGGAAGTCCGCGCCCTGCACCCGGAGCGGAGCCCCTGCTCGCTGCAACTAGAGAGGAGCCCGCGCTGCAACGGAGACCCAGCGCGGAAAACAGTACGAACATATATATAATACTAATAAAGTAAGTTTTTTTTTAAGTAACCGCTTAAAATGAAAAAATAAGACAAAAACAGGGCGGTCAGCAGTGAGGTTGGAATCCCTGGGATTCCACAGAGTCACAGCCACCCTGGGCTGCCCCGGCCGAGGGGAGCTCAGCCCCAGGCGCCGTCAGCCTCCTGTCCTTGGGTCTCAGCTCAGCCAGGACTGCGCCCCCCACACCCGTCGCCATTGCCCTGTGGTGCTGGCTGGCAGGTGGCGGAGGGCGGCAGAGACAGGTGATCGGAGGGGCACCCTGGCTCTCAGACCTGGTCCCAAGGGACAGGGGTCCCTGGAGGCCCCGAGCCAGCCAGTTCCCTCAGCAGCTTCTCCGGCACCCTGCCCCTCCTGGGAAGCCAGCCAGCCAGCCGTGGCAGGGCCAGGCGAGGACTCCCCAGGGTCGTGGGGTGTGAGTTGCCCTCTCTGCCTGGAGGGTTTTCACGTCCTGCACCTGGGAAGGGATGGGGGGCCCCCTGGGGAGCCCTGTCCTCTGTGGCCCCCTCTCATATCCAGCCACTCCCCCAGGAGGCCTCACTGTGGGGGGGGTTCCCGGGGCATCGGGGGAGCAGTCAGGGCCAACCTCCAGGGCAGGGCAGGCAGGAGCCCCCTTAGCTGGGTCCGGTCAGCTGCCCCGTAAGGAGAGGGTGCGGGGGCTTCCTCCTGGGGTGCAGGGCCTGCAGCTGAGGCTGTGAGAAGCACAAGGCGGGTGTGTCCGTGAGAGCCAGAGCACACGTCCCATGCTTGGAAGGTTGAGGGCCCCGGAGGGCTTGGACCTGGGGACCCCTCGCCAGTGCAGGCCCGGAAGCGGGCTCTACACGCCAGAGAGGGGGCGCCAGGCTCCAATTAATTTCCAATTAGAAGCGGCTCCTGACTGCCAAGGGCAACCCTGCAGGGCGCCACCTCGGGCTCTCCAGAGGCCAGGGAGGCACAAGGCCTCCTGGAAAAACAGGCAGAGCTGGAATTCCCACGGGGACAAGACGCTGAGTGACAGGCAGGCAGGGGCGGAAAAGGACCCACGACGGCGCCAGCCCGGGTCTCCCACGGCGGACGATTCCCACTGTTTCCCCAACTCCCCCTCGGCATCCCCAGGCATCAAGCGGGGAAGAGCACGGGGCACCCGGAGACGGGGTGCGCGGGTCCGGGGCGGGGGATCCCCCGGAGCCCACGGGGAGCGGAGGGGCTGCCTCACCTGCACCTGGCCTTTGCCCACGATCCGGTCCGCGCTCTCCCCGCCGTCCTCCTTGGCGAGCCTGGTCTTGTGGTAGCACTTCTCGTAGCACAGGATCCTCAGGGTCTGCGAGCCCTCCAGCTCGATCTCAAACTCCTGCGCCCCAGAGAGGGGAGGAAAGCCCGGGTTACTGGCGGGCCCCGCAGAGGGGTGCTCAGAGCTGCCAGCCGAAGGGGCCCCTGAACCGCGCAGCCCTTCCCACACAGACAGCTCCCCCGAGGCCCCGCGGCGAGACCCTCCCCACTGTTGCTCGCGATGCAGACCCTCGGGAGCCGCTGACCCATGAACATCACACCGCCAGTCTGGGAGCTTCCGGAAGCTCTGGGCACCTCTCACGCCTAACCCAAGCTCCTGGAGCCAGCATCTCTCACAGGATGGTCCCCCAACCACCTGCACCAGGGGCCCGGGGAGGAGGGGTGGCGCTGGTTACAAACGCAGACCCGCTGTGGGCTCTGGGGGGGTGTGTCTCTGGAGGCCCACTGATCATGACCAGCGCCCACCCAGGTGGGTGCACGTGGGGGGCCAGGGTTGGGGGACACGGGAGTGCTCTCTCCTTTCGGCTCAGCTCTGCTGCGGACCTCAAGCTCCCCCGAGGACGGTCTATTTGGGAAAACAAAAACATCGACCCAGGCGAGGCGAGAGAGGGACCCGGGAAGAGAGGTTCTCCTGCAGGCTCTCAGCATGTCTGCTGCGGGGTGCATGGGGCCTGCTTCCTCCTCCGTCACCCCCATGACACCTCGGGAACTCCAGCGTTTCCCACCAGGGTTTTCACCAGCTTGCGTTCTTGGTGGGGAAATGGGGGTCAGGGGGTCGGGAGAGCAGGTATTTCTGAGCCTGAATGGGGGCCGGTGGGGACGGTGCGTGTGTCAGGAACCCGCAAGAACCTAGATGGTCCACACGTGCAACCAGGGTGACGGGCTGCCCTGAAGGCCCTCAGCCCAAGCTCGGTCTCTGCAGCCCCCTCGGCAGCGTCCAGAACCTGGCGTGCGCTGCCTCTGCGGGGTCATGCCCTCCTGGATGGGTCCGCCTGGCTCGGACACCCCCCGCCCAGCCCCATCCTTAATCGCGGGGCAGCCCTTAGCACAGGTGCCTGGAGTTCTAAGGACCAGGTAGGTCCGTTGGCTCCCCAGACCCTCGGCCCGAGGGCGGCGTGTGGCACATCTAACAATCATGAAAGTGATGCTGAGAAAAGAGACCAGGGTCCTCTCCAAACCTGCGAGGCACCCCCCTCAGCCCCCGCCCCAGGAGCAGAACCCCGGCTTCCGGGCACCAAGAGTGTCACGGCACCCAAGGCTCATTCCAGTTTCCGAGCAAAAACACCATGGAAACCTCCCACATAAACACTCAGCAACAAGGGCCTTAATGGTAAGAAGCCCTTCAAAGCTCTTTTTCCAGACGCTCTGCCAGCAAAACAAGTGTCTCTGTCACTGGCGGAGCGGGGGGTGTGTGCAGGCGAATTCTCAGGAACACGGAGATAAAATCTCCTGGCCCGCCTGCTCCCCCGGGAGATTCCGGGAACGCTGCTGGCACGGAGGCCGGCGGGGAAGCCCTCGGGAGACACACCCCACGGACGCAGGGCCTCACCTCGTTCCAGTTGGGCTCGGCGGTGTCCCTGTAGACGCGCGTCTTGGCTTTATTTACAAAGTAGCCGAAGGAATCCACCTCCAGGGTGCAGTACAGACCTGCGCGGGGCCACACGGAGAGCGGACTGACCACATGGCCCTTTGTCACCCGTATTTCTTAAAAGCAGGTGTTATTTTCTAAATCACACACACACACGAGTCTTGGGGTTTTCTGGTAGTGCTGTGACACCTGCGGGACCTCAGGACCCCAGCCCAGTATGGAAGCAGTGCCCCCCTCGACCTCTGCATGGAAGCGCCAGATCCTGATCTCTGGACTGCCGGGAAAAGGTCTTGGTTTTCTTTCTAAAACAAGACCCCAAACCACTGCTGTCAAGACAGCTTCACGTCACAAGAGTGCCGCTAGAAGCCTGCACCTGTCACGACACGCGCTCCCCTGCTCACGGACAGTAGCTCGGCGCCGGGAGAGAAGTGGTGTAGGGGCGCGGAGCGGGGCTCAGTCCGTCGGCGTATTAATGAAGTTCTCCAGGCAAGAGGACTGGAGTGGGTTGCCCTTCCCTTCTCCAGCGGATCTTTCCCAACCCAGGGATCGAACCTGGGTCTCCTGCATCGCTGGTAGATTCTTTACTGTCTGAGCCCCCCGGGAAGCCCTACTAATAAAGTTACTATACAGTAAAGGAAAACGTGTAGTTGCATAAGTATCCAGGCTTATTCAAACCTAGTTATAGTTATAACTTATCCAACAGAAACTGTGTCGCTTACTTTAAAAAACGATTCTACTGAGGTGTGAACGATTGTAGCTTCACATTCACCCACTGCGAGTGTCCAGCTGGGTGCTTCTGGGTGAGTTTACAGAGTCCTGCAGCCACCACCACCATTCGATTTTAGTGCATTTCCGTCACTCCTAAAAAGATCTCTTTGGCCCATTTTTCCTATTCAAGCACAAATCTGTAAATCTGCTTTTTCCATCTATCCAAATCTTTTGCTCATTTTTAAAAGACTGGGCTGTCTCAGGCATGGCACTGTAAGCCTTCTTGATATATTCTGGACACAAAGCCCTGATCATATCCACCCGGCCTGGAAACAGCTTCTCTTCTGGGGCTCATCAGGGACTTCTTGTTTGGTTTTGCAGCAACAGTGGCATGGTCAGCAGAAGGTGGCTGCCCTGCGTCCTCCTCCAAGGGGCCCTAAGAGCTTGGGGGTCGGGCTGGCAGGCGAGTGTGTGCTGAGCCTGCACCGAAACGCAACCAACCCTCATCACTCCAGAGTGGCCGGACAGGTGCCTCCAAGGGGAAGGGTTAAAAGGGTATCCTTTCCGCACATCAGAGCAGCAAAACCTCCCCGGCACAGGGTCGGGGTGCCAGCCCTCGGCCTCCTGGAGACCTAGGCTGCATTTTGTTCTTCTTGTTCAAGTTGCTCAGTCGTGTCCGACTCTTTGCGACCTCATGAATCGCAGCACGCCAGGCCTCCCTGTCCATCACCAACTCCCAGAGTTTACTCAAACTCATGTCCATTGACTCGGTGATGCCATCCAACCATCTCATCCTCTGTCGTTCCCTTCTCCTCCTGCCCTCAATCTTTCCCAGCATCAGGGTCTTTTCCAATGAGTCAGTTCTTTGCATCAGGTGGACAAAGTATTGGAGTTTTAGCTTCAGCATCAGTCCTTCTGATGAATATTCAGGACTGATTTCCTTGTCGGTAGGAAAACCTGACCTCTACAATTGCATGACCTGCCTGCAGGGGGCAGCTCCCAGCTCCCAGAGTCTGAAGAGCCAGGTGCGGGCAAGGGCAAGGTGCACCCTGGAAAGCAACCCCACGCCCAGCGGGCATTAGTGAGCACCACACCTCCGGGCGGTCAGCCGCCTCCCTGGTCCCCGCACCCTCCGGCTCAGGCTCCAGCCACCTTACTCCCCACACCAGCCACTTACTTGAACTCTGCTTAAAGCCGGTGGCAGAGTGGACAATGACATTCAGGAACCCATAGAGCCCAGGAGATTCGTCATCTGTGCAAGAGACCAGAGAGGTGAGCGCCCGTCCTCCTGGGAGAGGCAGGCAGGTGGCAGTGCTCTGCTTCAAGGACCCTCACGGGGGGTACCGCATGACTGTCACTTGCTTAGTGGGGGACAAGGCGACAACGTGAGCAGAAACATCCGCTAGGTCCTCTGTTCTCGGGGACCTTAGGATAGAGTCCTAAGTTCACAATGTGGGCAAACCAGGGACGGAGACGAGATGTGACGGGTTCTCAGGACAGGAGAGGGGTCGGGAAGCACGTCACATGGATGAGGCGCACAGTGTGCAAAGCACGCTCTTGTGTGCGAGCGCGTGTGCACGAGTGTAACAGTGAATGCAGGGGCGGCACGACCACACATGGGGGCTGGTGGGGGGACGGGGAGCAGGACCAGATCCGGAGCACAGAGGGTCTGAGGAGCGGCTCGGGACTCAGGACCAAGTCTCCGGTCTCCTGGGTCACCCCAACTTGTCCCGTCCACTCCAGGGAGAAGCCAACAGGAGCACACACAACCCCGGGCACAGAGGTCCCCAGCCCCAGGACAGCGCCAACAGCAGTAAGGAACGGCGGCCTGGAGGGTGTGGGGCGGGGTGCGGCCCACCTTCCTTGTTGATGGTCAGCGGGATGCTGTGGACGGTCTGGAGTTTGACACACGAGTTCGTCAGCATCTGCAGCTCCACGGATGTCAGTGAGAAGCTCTTGAAACCTGAGATGGGGGCACGGGGCGCAGCCGGTGAGTCCACCTGGCTCCTCGGAACCCCTGGGACCCCCTGGAGCGTTTTCTCCAGCTATCCTTGCAGCGGGCCCTCAGCACACCCCGGTGAGGAGGCCCACAGGGTCCACATGCTCCCAGGGAGGAGCCGCTAAGGGCCAGGTGGGGCATGGCCCAGGGGGCCTGGGCTGGGCTGAGGCGGGGAGGGAATCTTTGCAAGATGCTCACAAACACAGGGTCGCCTGCCACCTCGGCTGGGCCTTATGGCAGTTGTGAGGGGTGACCCGGGGCAGCTTCCTGTGGGGTGTCCCCAGACACCCAGCGCAGCTCTGTCCCCTGCACCCCCATCTCTCCACCGGGTGGGGGAATGGGGCGCACTCCTGAGCAGAGGACAGACGCTGTAAGTGGTCTGGGCCCCTGGCTACAACAGGATACCCGAGATGGGAACACGGGCGGGGTCCCGGGCACGGGTCATCAGAGCCACCAGGAGCACCCCATCCCCAGAGGCGGTGGCCCTGGGGGGGACAGGGCAGAGGCGTGTGGAGCCTCAACCCACCCGGGATATGGGGCTCAGCCTGGCTCCCCCTGCAAGAGGCACACGCGGGAACTTCTCAGGAAGAATGGCTCGGGGGTCCCAAGTCACATGGGGGGGAGGTGTAGTGGGGAGCGGAGGCGGGAAGCAGGCAGCTGCAGCCCCAGGTCCCGGGCAGGGTTTGCCCTCCAGCCCTGAAGGCAGCCAGGCAGCACGGGACAGCTGTGAGCTGAGCGGAAAGAGAGACCCACTAACACAGGGGGAAGCGCCCAGAGAAGGGCCCGTCCTGGGGCGGGGTGGGCGCCCTGTCCCGACAGCGGTCAGGCACAGGGGAGCAGGGCCAGCAGGGTGTGGCCGCCCAGCCGGGCTCGGCCAAGGGCCCCGTGGCACCAGCATCTGCTGGGCTCTGTGGCAGGCCTGGGGGGTGGGCGAGGCAGGGGTGGGGGGGTTCAGGGAAGGTCGGGGGGCCCCAGGGGCAGGCAGGGGACAGGGCAGAAGACCCACGAGGCGGGGTGGGGGGAGTTCAGGGAGGGCCCGGGCAGCAGGAGGGGTTCACGGGGGGAGGTCAGAGAGCAGGTTGGCGAGGGGCAGTTACGGAGGGCAGGGGTTCCTTTCAGGACAGCCCTCCTTGGGTGTCTCCTGTGTCAGGGCTCCACGGCGCACCTCACTTGGATGAATTCCACGGCCCAGCCCGCTGGGGAAAACGAGGTCAGAGACCACAGTGCCCATGCCCCTGAACCCGCGTCTGGAGCCCCCGCCCCAGCCCGGGGGCCACTCACACTTCTTCTGCTGCTCCCGGATGTTCTCTCTCCACTCGGCCCGCTCGTAGTCGGAGGAGATCAGGAACGTGTAACTCTGGGGGCAGGGGGAGAGCACGCCCCAGTTATCGCCTCCCCGCTGACCGGGCACCCAGCAGACCTGCTCTGTCCCAGCCCCCACGTGGAGCCGGCAGCGAACCCGCTCAGGTAACCCACAGCCCCGCGCTGCAGGCATCAGAGCTGGGGGGGGCGCGGGGTGCTCCAGCGGCCCTGCTCCTGCACCCCCTGGCCGCCTGGGTCAGGGTGACGCGTCGCAGTGCAGGGCCACCGGGTCCCCAGGACGGATGTGCCGAGCGGAGGGCTGATGCCCACCAGCCCGGGCCCTGACGCGGAGGCAGGGGCCCCCGCGAGGCCCCCAGCAGGCGTGTGATGCCGACAGAAAAAGGCCCTCAGGGTAGAAAGCCCCCAGACTGCATCCCTGCACTGAGAGCCTGCGAGCCCCCAACCCTACGGAGACGCCCCTGGAGTCCCCGCCACCTTCCAGCTGTTGGGGGTCCGGGCCAGAGCCCCAGAGAGGGGCGCCCCCGGGCCGGGGTGCCATGCTGCACAAGCCTCTGGGGCCGAAAAGGGACCACAGGCAGCCGGTGGGGGCGGGGAGTGGGCGTGGCCTGCAGGTGGGGCGTGATAGGCGGTGGCCGGCGGGGGGCGTGGCCAGCAGGCCGTGACAGGCGGGTGGGGGCTTGGCCTGCGGGCGTGACCTGGCTGTCACGTGGGGCGTGGCCTGCGGGCGTGACCTGGCTGTCACGTGGGGCGTGGCCTGCGGGCGGGGGCGCGGCCTGTGAGGGGCGTGGCCCGCAGTGTGGGCGGCGGGCGGGGCGTGGCCTGCGCGCGCGGCCGGCGGTCACGCACCTTCCCGTGGCGGCTGTGCACGCGGAAAGCCATATTCGGGGACATGAGGAGCAGCAGCGACTCCTGCTCTGAGAGCTTCTTCCTCAGCCTCTCGATGGCCTTGCTGCCCTTGTTCGCTCTCTGCGGGGAGAGGATGCAGTCAGGAGTCCAGCCCCAACCCAGCGCTGCCCGCTCCTGCTCAGCCGGCCCCGGGCCGGACCCTCGGGCCGCAGAGGACAGAAGCCCGTGGACGGGGCCTCGGCCACACCGCCCGGCCGGGCGCGGGCTGCCAGAAGTGCTCAGTGCCCCCTCCTTGAGGGAGTAAGTCCTCCCTCCCACGGACCTCCCTTCTTTCACTTTCTCCAAAATCAGGACAACGTCCAGGGGCCTGTGGTGACCCTGAGGGCCCCTCTCCTGCACATTTCGGCGTCACGTCCCCCGGGAGTGAGGGGCCTGTGCAGGGCGAGACGCACCCCCAGGACCTGGCGGGGAGAACCTTCCCTTCTCCCTGCCGTCTGCCGCCCTCCTGAAGCCTCCATCCCAGGGGCACGGCCTGGACAAGTCCAGCAGTGGACAGGGCTCGACAGCCCTTGGGACACTCTGCCCCGGCCAGACAGACAGCCCAGAGTTCACGCCGGTCCGGGGCTCCCCTGTCCCCCGGGGTTTGTGGTGCAGCAGGGCGGGCCGTGAAGGACACCTGCCCCGCTGCACCCACCGCAGCAGCTGCTGTCCCTGGTCATCAACCTTCTGGGGATCCACCCCGTCTCTGACCATCACACGGTGCCAGGTTGGGGGCTCGCCCCCGCTGTTCCCTCAGAACACTGCTCCTCTCCAGAAACAACCAGGGGTCTGCGGATACAGGTGAGACCCTCTGGAGGGGCCGCGTCCCCCACCTGGGACTCGCTCCCCATCGGGGCAGGTGTAACAGGGGCAGCGGGGCAACTGCCCCCGACCTGATCCTGGACGGCCCCATGTCTGATGGGACACCTGGCGCTCCGAGTGCTCTCGGGGTCCCAGCAGGTCCCAGAGACCCGCAGTGGGTCGGAGGCTCAGCAGAACTCGCCCGCGGGGAGGTGCTGCTGCCCCCGGAGCTGCAGAGCCAGCCTGGCCCCCCGCCCACCACCGTCCGTCCACCTTCTCTCTCTGGATGTCGCTCTTGATCTGGGAGATCTTGATCTTCATGGCATCCAGCTCCTCGTCCAGCACCAGGGGGATGCTGGGTGCGGCCTCCGACTCGTCCACTGTCTGGAAGCTGAGGTCCGTGAGCGGGATGTACCACTTGCAGTCGTACTGCTGGGTTTTGCTGGGTGGGGGGAGGGTGGGAGGGACACATCAACAGGCTGCCCACCCTCCTCTGCTTAAGTCACTGCCTCCCAGGCTGGGAGCCCTAAGGTCACAGCCGTGACGTCTGCCCGACCTTCAAACCCTGCCCGTGGTCCCCCAGACAGGCCAGGATGAGGTCACAGGCGGACACTGGCAACCTGGCCCTGGTGACCCCTGTGCAGGGGCGCTGCTCACATGGGACGCAGGCCCCAGGGGTCTGACATGCCCTCATCCGCTCTCTCCTGATGCGGGAGACCACCTAGGCCGCCAATGACAGTCAGGACAGGACTGCAGATGCCCCCAGACCTGTAGTTTGACGGGCTGCAAATCCACCCAGTGTAACCCCCCTCTCTTGACAGACAGATGGGGAAACTGAAGCTCTCTTCTGATTAAATCCACTCAGCATGGTGACGGCTGAAGAGCCCAGTTCGGTGACTTGTCTTTTCCTTCATTGCTGCCCCTGCACCCTGGGTGGTCTGATCCCTGAGGGGCTAGGTGGGGTCTGCAGGCCAGGGCGGAGAGCCACGTAGAAGCCACCACGTTCTTGGCCACCAGCTGGTGATGTCTGCTAAGGGCTGGGAGGGGCAGGCACCATGCATGCCCCACCTGCAGCAGACCCTGCACCCCCAGACCTCTCTGGGTCACGACCTGACAGCTCCCCCTGAAGTCACTGTCAGGTTCCCCTTTTCCTGTTAAAAGTCAACAGCCCAGTCACTCACGCTGACCCAGGACATCTGCTAATGATGACCTCTGGCTGTGAGCCTGGCACCACGTCCAGTTGGAAACAGACTGTAGCTTAACGAGGGTGGCCTGGCCCACAGGGGGATGACCTCTGCAAGCTGACTGGCAAGAACAACCGGTCTCCTTCTGCAGAAGCCACCCGGGGTGCCCCGGACGCGCCGCCGGGCCGGGGGCCGCACGGTCACTCACCCCCCGCTCTGCTTCTTGAGCTTGGTGCAGAGCAGCAGGTCGGTGAAGAGGAAGACGTGCCGCAGCTTGCGGGCCCCCTCCACCAGCTCCACCATGAAGCTGTCCTTGAGCAGCTGCCGGTGCTGCGGGCAGGGCGGGAGAGGGGTGGTCAGGGCAGGGGTCAGGGCCTCCAATCCCCCTCCACCTCACAGCGCCCCCTCTGCCTGCAAACACCTCACACCCCTCGCCCTCGGCCCACTAAAGTCCCAAGCGCCTGGGGCACACGGCCTGTGGGGGAGGGTGCGTGGACAGGGTCCCGGCCGCCGGCATGGAGGCCAGGGGGCACGGTGCAGCCCGGGGGATGGAGAGCCCGTCTGAGCAAGGGCGGCCCGCGCCTCCCTCCTAGGACAGCCCTGGAGACCCGGGCGGGAGGCCGGCCAGGAGAAGAGGGGACGATCTCGTGCAGGGACCACCACCACGCTGGTGAGAAGGGTCCGGTTCTCAGCACGGACAGCCGCCTGGTGAGCGGGGAGCGGTCACGCTCAGGGCCAGGCCTGGATCTGCAGGCATCAGATGGCCGGGCAGGGGTCCCCCAACCGGGACCCCGCATTCCAGTTCTTCTCAGGTCACGGCCCGCTGAAGGACAGCAGCCCACACGGGAGTCACGTCTCTCATGCCAGTCCTGAGCCCCGAGGAGGCCTTGAACAGCAGGGGAACTTGAGGCACCACTCTCCCAGCAAGCCCTCCGCCCCGGGGGCTTCCCTGAAATACAAGGGCGGGGCTTCCCAGCTCGCACAGGTCCAGGGTGTGTGGCGGTAGGTCGGTCATCAGCCGACAACCAGCGGCCACCGCCTCGTCAGCTGGACCAAGGCTGTGCCATGCCGAGGACAGGAGGAGAGGCTGCCCCACGCACGCCCCGGGTCACTGGTCACTGGAGGTGACCCCAGCACACCCCGGGGGGACAGGCCCCTGTGCCCACTTTGCAGACAGGGAGCTCCACCACCCGCCCCCGGCAGTGCAGAAAGCAAGCAGGGACTCAGGGGTCTGTGCCCAGGAGGAGAGGGACCCTGCCCACCCAGCCTCAGGGAAGGCCCTCAGAAAGCGCAGCGCCCCCAGTCTGCAATGGCTGGCGGCAGGGGTGGGGGGGTGGGGGAATGCAGAGTGTCAGGCCCGTTCATCGCGCAGAACCCCAGAGCCGCCTCACCACGGCCGCCCCCAGCGGGTCCGGGCACCTGGGTCCACTGCCACCGCACCCTAGATTCTTCTTGGGGAGGCTGTGCCTCCCTGAATCCCCTGCCAACGCTCAGCCAGGGCCCCCCCAAGAAGTGAGTGCAGCCTGGGCTGGGCCTCCCCCCCACGCCCACGTCACCGTCACCTGTGGCTGGGCTCACGGCAGCCCACCAGGCCCTGGCACGGGGTGCAGATGGTTCACACGGGCGCTGCCCGCGCCGACCGCACCGTACATGCAAGGACGGGAGGGCTGCCCACGTGCCAAGGCCACAATGCGGGGTCACCGCCCGCTGCCTGCCCGTGCCCCTGGGGAGTGTGGGGGCGTGGGCGCCTGACAGGGGTCTGTGCCAGGGGGCTGGGGGGGCAGGTCCCGGGACACTGAAGTCCTCGAGGGACAAACAGGCGATGTCCCCTCAGCAGGAGCTCGGCAGAAGGTTCTCCAGCCAAGGAGGCAGGACCGGGGGACCGTCTGTGAGTGGGGCGGGGCGGGGAGACCAAAGGGGCTGAGCTACTGGCCATCGCCAGCAGAGGGCGCCCGACCTCCAGCTCAGAGGCGGACCGTCCCCGGGGCCGCAGGGCACAAAGGCAGGAATTGCCCGAGGTCCCGGCCCCAGCGGACCCGTGCGCACCCCTCTCCCCATCCCAGGCACCACCTGCACCCTCCAGGGCACCAGCATCAGACCCTGCACCCGCCACTCCGTGTTAGTGGGCGCCGGCTCAGATGAGGGGGTGGGGGGCTCTGAGGGGCAGACTCAGCAGCCAGGCCCCTCCCCATTCACCCTGGGGGCCGCGACGGACTGTGTGTGTGTCTGTGCGTGTGTGTGTGTCTGTGCATCTGTGCGTGTGTGTGTGTCTGTGCATCTGTGTGTGTGTCTGTGCATCTGTGTCTGTATATCTGTGTGTGTCTGTATATCTGTGTGTGTCTGTATATCTGTGTGTGCGTCTGTGCATCTATGTCTGTATATCTGTGTGTGTGCTGTGCGTCTGTGTCTGTCTGTGCATCTCTGTGTGTGTCTGTATATCTGTGTGTGCGTCTGTGTGTGTGTCTGTATATCTGTGTGTGCGTCTGTGCATCTGTGTCTGTATATCTGTGTGTGTCTGTGCGTCTGTGTGTGTGTCTGTGTGTCTGTCTGTGCGTCTGTGTGTGTCTGTGTGTGTCTGTATATCTGTGTGTGTCTGTGTGTGTGTCTGTGTGTGTGTGTCTGTGTGTGTCTGTGTGTGTGTCTGTGTCTGTGTGTGTGTGTGTCTGTGCATCTGTGTGTGTGTGTCTGTATATCTGTGTGTGTGCTGTGCGTCTGTGTGTGTGTCTGTATATCTGTGTGTGTCTGTATATCTGTGTGTGCGTCTGTGCATCTGTGTCTGTATATCTGTGTGTGTCTGTGCGTCTGTGTGTGTGTCTGTGTGTCTGTCTGTGCGTCTGTGTGTGTGTCTGTGTGTGTCTGTATATCTGTGTGTGTCTGTGTGTGTGTCTGTGTGTGTGTGTCTGTGTGTGTCTGTGTGTGTGTCTGTGTCTGTGTGTGTCTGTGCATCTGTGTGTGTGTGTCTGTATATCTGTGTGTCTGTCTGTGGTCTGTGTGTGCGTCTGTATATCTGTGTGCGTGTCCCTCGATAGGGACACGCCCGTGTATGTGTGTGTGCGTCTGTGCATCTGTGCGTGTGTGTGTGTCTGTATATCTGTGTCTGTATATCTGTGTGTGCGTCTGTGCATCTGTGTCTGTATATCTGTGTGTGTCTGTGCGTCTGTGTGTGTGTCTGTGTGTGTCTGTATATCTGTGTGTGTCTGTGTGTGTGTCTGTGTGTGTCTGTATATCTGTGTGTGTCTGTGTGTGTGTCTCTGCATCTGTGTGTGTGTCTGTGTGTCTGTGCATCTGTGTGTGTCTGTGTGTGTCTGTGCATCTGTGTGTGTGTGTCTGTATATCTGTGTGTCTGTCTGTGGTCTGTGTGTGCGCCTGTATATCTGTGGTCTGTGTGTGTGTCTCTATATCTGTGTGCGTGCCCCTCCACAGGGACACGCCCGTGTGTGTGTGTGTGCGTCTGTGTGTGTCTGTGCATCTGTGTGTGTCTGTGCGTCTGTGTCTGTATATCTGTGCATGTCTGTGTGTGTCTGTATATCTGTGTGTCTGTCTGTGCGTCTGTGTGTGTGCGTCTGTGTGTGTGTCTGTGTGTGTGTCTGTATATCTGTGTGTGTCTGTATATCTGTGTGTGTGTCTGTGCATCTGTGTCTGTATATCTGTGTGTGTCTGTGTGTGTCTGTGTATCTGTGTGTCTCTGTGCGTCTGTGTGTGCGTCTGTATATCTGTGTGTCTGTCTGTGCGTCTGTGTGTGCGCCTGTATATCTGTGGTCTGTCTGTGTGTCTCTATATCTGTGTGCGTGCCCCTCCACAGGACACGCCCGTGTGTGTGTGTGTCTGTCTGTGGTCTGTGTGTGTGCCTGTATATCTGTGTGCGTGTCCCTCCATAGGGACACGCCCGTGTGTGTGTGTGTCTGTCTGTGGTCTGTGTGTGTGTCTGTATATCTGTGTGCGTGCCCCTCCACAGGACACGCCCGTGTGTGTGTGTGTCTGTCTGTGGTCTGTGTGTGTGCCTGTATATCTGTGTGCGTGTCCCTCCATAGGGACACGCCCGTGTGTGTGTGTGTCTGTCTGTGGTCTGTGTGTGTGTCTCTATATCTGTGTGCGTGCCCCTCCATAGGGACACGCCCGTGCGTGTGTGTGTGCGTGTCCCCTTGGTGTGGGGTGGCCCCAGGCTGCGTGTGTCCCCAGGTGCCCCCGGGTGCACACCCGTGTCCTCCCTGCCCCGTGTGTCCCCACGTGCCCACGGCCCGCTGCGTGCAGTGGGGCTGCGAGGGGAGGTGCCAAGGCTGCGGACCGGCACCTCCTGCAGGAGACACGGCTTCACCCTCAGGCAGCCGCGTCCGCCCGGCCCGGCCCTGAGTCCGCACCCCCTTCTCCCCTCTCCCTGCAGTGGGGTCGCTGGCTCGGCCGCCTGGTCTCCCACAGCCTCAGTGTCCTTCGAGTCGGGGACGAAAAGACCTCCCCGGTGGGCTCCCGGCGCCCCTCTGCCGAGTCCTCTGGGGGCCGGGGCCCTGGTCCACAGTCTCCCCGTGCTTAGGTCCCCGCTGACCCCCCAAAACGCCTCTGCTGGGGAGACACCATCACCCCCATTCCCACAAAGAGGTTACCTCGTGTGTCTCAGAGGAGCGCCCCTTTCCCGAGGGTCTCCCCCAGGCCGGCCAGCCGCCTCCGGCGGCCACCCGGACAACACGGCCCCTCGTCGGCCGTGTGAGGGCAGGAGGTGGCCCCCAGAGGCCCCCCCGAGCGTGCCGCACCTGAAATCCGCTTCTAGCCTCCAGCGCAGTCAGAAACCAACCTCTGGGGCGGAAGCCCCTCCGGTTTACGGTGCTTTGTTACAGGCCGCCCCCAGCCCCAGCCGACGAGGACATGCGCCCGAGGGAGCCACGGTACGACGGGGGCGCCTGGGAGGACAGCCCAGGTGGGGGCCGAGAGGACGGAAGGAGGTGCTGGCGGCGAGGACCGGGTGGGCCCGGCTCGGCTCCCAGCAGGGGCCCTGGGAGTGGGGGGGCCGCGGCCCAGGAGAGGGCTCCGCTGAGTCACTGCACTCGGCGAGGAGAAAGGGGGTCCCAGCTGGGTCCACTGCTGGTGCGGTGGGCAGAACCCAGGACAGGCGTCCTTAACCAGCAAGGCCTGGGGCAGCCTGGGAGGGGGCTCCCTGATTGGTCAGTCGCTGATTGATGAGTCCTGTCTGCCCTGGACCGGCCAGGTGGCGAGGGCACAGAGGTGTACCTGCCTTCATCCTGCTGGTGGTGATGCTTTAGTTACTCAGCCGCGTCCGCCTCTGCGTGACCCCGCGGACCGTACCCCCCAGGCTCCTCTGTCCGTGGGATTTCCCAGGCAAGGATACTGGAGTGGGTGGCCATTTCCTTCTCCAGAGGACCTTTCCAACCAAGGATGGACCCCGCATCTCCTGCCTTGGCAGGGAGATTTCTCTGCCCCCAAGGCTCCAGGGAAGCCCGCATCCTGGTCCAGCCGCCACCTACATCCCTTACTGTGCCCCCAGCAGACAGCCCTGAATGGAGGGCCGTGGTGAGGCAGACTCATGACCTCTCAGGGTCACTGGCCCTCCTCCCCGCTTTTCGGGGCCGAGGCACCCACGTGACTTCCCTCGGAGAGCAGACGCCACAGGCCACCAGGGCCGGATGCGGGTGGAGGCGTGGGGGGTCAGGCAGGAGGCCAGTCCCCGCGGAGCCCCAGCCCCTCCACACTCCGTCCCGCTCAGGCGCCCCGGGACCCCAGCCGTGGTCCCCGGGGAAGGAGCCCTGTGATGGAGACAGAGGAACAAGGGCCTGGCTGCCGACTGCAGACGACAGCTGGCCAAAGGCAGCTGCTTCCAGCGATCGGAGGAGCAGGAAGGCGCGTCTCCTCGGGGATGCCCGCTGCAGCAGGAGGCGCGGCACAGACCTGAGGCGCCCTGAAGCCGCTTCCCGGGAGGGGAGACAGAGCCCACGGGAAGGCCTCTTGGCGGAAGCAATTCCCGTGTCTGCTGAGGTCGTGCGAACTGGTGCCCAGGGAGGCTGGGCACTCAGGCACGACTTCCCCCAGAGGTTAGGAGCTTAGGGCCGAGAGCCACCTGCTGGCTGCCCCGAGTGCCTGGCGGGTCAGACTGGGAACCGCCGAGCCCCCGGGACTCGAAGGAGCGGGCAGGGGAGGAAGCGGCTCCCAGCGGCGGAGACAGGTTCACCGCCCGGCCCACACGGCCCCTGCCTACACCCACCCCGGTGCACGTCCGGCAAAGGGTGCTCACTCTGGATGCCGGCCCCCCGACTAGCGCACCTCTCCCATCTCACTGCAAGTTGCCTGGCACGGGCGGGCCCCTCCCAGGAAGGGCGGAGGCAGCCGGGGTGGTACCTGGCCCCTCTGCACCACACCCTCTCCTCCAGGGATGACAGAGAGCAAGAGGGACTCTCGGTGGGGGGCACGGGGGAGGAGGGAAAGGGGAACCCCCAGAGGACGTCAACCCCGTTCTCAGCTACGAACACACCACGCCCCGCTCCCTTACTTCCCCAGGGAGTCTTTAAACCCGCTGTCAACTGTTTTATCGTGAAAGAATAGTCAGGGAGGCACGAAGCGGTCTCCAGGCAGACAAATGCCGTCTGCTTTCTGGTCCATCTCCCCAGCTGGGGACCCCTATCTGGCAGAAGTGTCGGGGGCTCAGGACACAGCCCCCACCGTGAGGCCACCACGTCCCTGCAGCCCACCCGGACGCCCCGCCCGCCGGCCGGGGTCCACCCTGCCAGGGCCAGGCGTCGCTGTGCCCGCTGGGCTTCAGGGACACAGCGGGGCCCCGCGTCCCCCGCCGGCGCAGTGGCCGCTGCACCCACCTCGCCCTTCTTCACGGTCATGGACTGCCGGCGGGGCGTGATCTCCTCATTGATGCTGGACAGGAAGTTCTGCGAGATGCGGAGCGCGTCCTGCAGCAGCGGGTGGTCAGGGTGGCTGGGGGGCGTGTGCTTCAGCAAGTCCTGCGTCGGGGGAAGGGTCGAGTCAGAGCCGCAGAGGCGCTGGGGGGTGCGGACCCGGGGACGCCCCTCTGACTGCCGGGCCGCATGGCGGAGCACCGTGCCTTGGGGGCGGTCCCGAGCGGAGCCCACAAGCCCATGCCGCTTGCACGCTGCCGAGAGGGGCTCCACGCTGCGGCTCTGGGGCAGGTTCCTCCAGCCAGGGCCGGGAAGCTCTGGACGGGGGCGGCCCATGCCCTGCAGGGGGCTGGCGCCATCCCTGGCCTCAGCCCGCTCGATACGAGTGGCACCCACTGGTGTGTGGCGGTGTCAAGCGAAACCGCCTCTGGACGTGTTTCGTATCCACCTAGACCACCCTGGTGCGCTGGTCTGTGCAAGGTCAGGAGAAAGCCCCCAGCCTTCCCGACTCCTGGTCTCTTAGGTCAGAGCCTGGGAATTCCTCTCTCGGGGAGTGCCTGTCATTTGAGCTCAAGGGCTCAAATTCAACGGCTCCTGGGTCCAGAGACACAGAACCCTCTTGGCTCCCAAATCCTACGGCAACAAGAGCCTGGGGAGATGAGACAAGTTGGGGAGACTCCTGAGTGGGGGTCCCAGGCCAGTCCCCCCACCAGGCCTGGGCGCATTGCTGCTGGCGGATCAAATGAAGGCCTCCAGGGCTCCAACACCAGAGCCTGGCAAACGCGCAAACCGCAAATCTCAGCTCACCTTCCTCCAGCCACACGCTCTCTGCGATGTAAGACGTTACGAAACGTGCCCTGGGGGGGGGAACAACGCTGCCCGGGGAAGGAGGAGGCAGAGCTGCCCGGGCACCACCGCCCTGACGCAGCACGCAGCGGCCAAAGGCCACGCGTGGAACCGTAGGCCCGGCCGCCTCGGTGAGTGATTAAAAGCATTGAAGGTCCTCCTGGTGGAGGGTCCCGTATGGGGAGGGAGAAGGAAAGGAAATGCACACTTTATACGCTTCTGCGAGTTGGTCGTACATTTTAAAAAAATGCGTGCGTGAGACTTGCTCTAAGACCCACGGATAGGGTCCCAGGCACTAGGGCTGGGGGCCTTTCTCCCTCTGTTTTCGTTTCTCAGTATTAAGACGACCTGGCTGCCCAGGCGGCATGAGTGGTAAAGAGCCGCCTGCCAATGCAGGAGACTTAAGAGACGCAGGTTCGATCCTTGGGTCAGGGAGATCCCCTGGAGGAGGGCAGGGCACCCCACTCCAGTATCCTTGCCTGGAGAATCCCACGGACAGAGGAGCCTGGCGGGCTACGGTCCAGAGGGTCGCAGAGAGTCGGATATGACTGAGCGTGCAAGCGCGCGCACGCACACACACACACACGGAACCACAACCACTTAACGTGTGAGTGACTCCCCGCTGTCCTCAGGAGCAGCCCCGCCAGGCAGGACCCCCACGCGCCGTCTGTCTGGTGGAGGGTGTGGTCCGACCACGGTCCGGGCGGGCCCCTGGCATCCGTGCCCTGCCCCCTCCCCCGGGAGAGCGTCTTCATCCTCGAGGCACCCCCCCACCTCCCACCCCGGGAGCCCGGGAAAGGAGAGGTGCCTCACTTCTGCATGCCTAGTACAGGCGCGGGGCAGAAAGGGGGGCAGGTGAGCAGAGCTGACAGACCGCGGCGTCAGCCCCAGGACGGCAGAAGCCAAGAGCCCCAGGATGCGGAGGCCCCGGGCCCCCGGGACTCACGTGCAGGACCAGCGTGCTCCGAGTGACCCGGTCCACGGGCTTGTAGAGCAGGGCTGCGGGGAGACAGCAGGGGTGAGAGGCCACCCGGGGGAGGCCGCCCGCCCGCCCTCGCTGCGAGGGTGCAGGAGGCACCCCACGCCGCCCCTCTGCTCGGGCCCGGGGGAGCCCGGCGCCTTGGGAGGTGGGGACGTGGCTGTGGGCTTTCGGTCCGTGACGTCAGCGCTGGGTCCGGGGCTCACCCAGGACCCAAGCCTGCGAGGCTGCCTCGGGCGGGGGTCAGGGAGGCGGCCGGCTCCCTGGGAGAGTGGGCCGGTGCGGGTCCCTGCGGGCAGACCACCCCCGGTCTCTACGGGATCCAGGCCTGATACTGAGACACAGCTCCCGGCTGAACCGGTGGGTCAGCTCGTTTGCTTTTTGGTGTTTATGTATGCAGGCTGCGCAGGGTCTTGGCTGAGGCAGGACCTCTGATCCTTTTTGAGGCGAGCAGGATCTTCAGCTGCCTTACGGGAATCTCTGGACCCCTGGACGCAGCGGCCTGGGGCCTCAGTGGCCGGGGCTGTCCCCTCTTCTCCGTGGCCGGCACGGCCCATCGCGGGCACAGAACCTAACGCATTCTCCTGTGTTGGGGGCATCTCTGCCCATGACCCCCACGAGCAGTGTGAGGTGTGAGTCACCCCCATTTCACAGACACGGGGGAGACCGGCTCAGAGCGGCGTGAAGCTCTAGCCCCAGCTGTGCGTGAACATCCCCCTGAGACCCTGAGAGCCAGACGTGAGAAGGACCTTCTCGTTCCTGAGCCCACTCTGCCCAGAGGGAGGAGGGCAAACACAGGCCTGGGGGCCTCACCGCTCGGCTCTGAGCCCTGCCCAGCCACTCGGGGCCTGACTTCTACACAGTTCCTTCCATCCTAAACCCGTCGCATCATCTGCAAGAAGGGACGATATGATCCCCCTGCAAGGTCGCTGGACGACAGCAAGGCGCTGGAGAGGCCAGGCAGCGTCCCGCCCGCTCCCTGCGCCCCCTCCTCGTGACCGGAGGTCTGCAGCAGCAGACGGGGGCCCAGCTAGGCACCCTGTCCCCTCGCAGCGGCCACCCCCCACCTCCGCCCCGGGGGCCCCGCTGGGGCCTCGGCACCGAGAACTCACTTTCCAGAGAGTTCTTGGTTGTCTGGTCCTTGGCCTCCTTGTTGCTCCTGGCTCGCAGGTTCTGCAGAGAGAAAAGCGCGTTTTCACGTGGGGTGAATGGAGCTGCCTTGATGGCGGCAGCGAGCTCACCCCCAGGAGCCTTAGGCAGAAACCTCACACTCCTCTCACGTGCAAACCTCAGGGGTGTGTCTGGGGCACAGTGTGAGAGGCGGGGCCGACTTCAGCATCGAAAGTCTCCGTTGCGAGGCGCCCTGGAGGCTGAACAGCGCCCCAATCCTACAGGAACAGCAGCTCCTCCAGGCATTGCTAAGTGTCCCGAGGGGTTACGATCGGCCCTGACCGAGACCTCTGACGCAGAGGATCTTGCAAACCCAGACCAAAGGCAGCGCCCTTCCTGGGAGCGTGGACCAGCTTCTTCGCCTCAGTTAAACAGCGTGCTTGGACACAGGGGCTGGCGGCGGGGAGTGGCTCAGAGCACCCGCCTCAGGGCGGCCACCAGCAGGCACACTGCCTCCATCCCACCCTCTCCCGACTTTGCAAACGGCCTTGCCTGGGAAGCAAGCAGAGCTTTTTTAGTGGGTGGGTCATTTTTCAACATAACCGCGTCACAGGAGCTGCCGATTCAGTCCGAGGTACCAAGAGAAATGGAATGAAAGGGCCCTGTGTGCCTGAAATAGTCCCTGGGAAGACGCTGTGGTTAATCCCAGTGCGAGGACGGGGAGCAAGAGAGAACCCAGCAGAGGGACGAGCAGCGGCCTGGAGACGCATCCCTAACCTCTCAGGCCGCAGGAACCCTCCGGGGCCAGACGCCGGACAAAGCCTGGTGCGCCCCGGGGCTTTGGCTCTCCTCAGGGGCTCCTCCCTCCGCCTGCCTCAGCAGCTCCCAGAGGGCAGGCGAGGGGGAGTGGGGAGCGGGCGTGAGAGCTCAGATCTGCAAAAATCAGGTGCTGCTCCGGTGAGCCAGGGCGGCAGCCCACGCTTGGCACCCCTGGAAGGCACGATGCACGTGGGCCCCTTCATCGTCTGGGGGCTCCGGGGGTGGCGGGGGGGGGCGGATTGCCTTAAGGAAACTTACAAGCTCAGTTTAACCCCGCAGCTCCCAAACCGACTATAGACTCCAGAAGCCCTTTTCACATGATTTACCTATTTATCAGGGGCTTCCCTGGTGGCTCAGACGATAAAAGAATCTGCCCGCAGTGCAGGAGACCTGGGTTTCATCCCTGGGTCGGGAAGATCCCCTGGAGAAGGGAATGGCTACTCGCTTGGGGAATTTCATGGACAGAGGAGCCTGGCGGACTATAATCCATGGGGGTCACAAAGAGTCGGACAAGACTGAGTGACTATCATTTTCACTTTTTTGCTTCTTGTCACCTGTTCATTATCCGGGGAGCCCGGGCTCATGGAACCCCGCGTTGGTGACTGGACGATGCCAAACGCGGATTTCTCAGGCCAGTCCTGGGAGAGATGAAGGATGACCGCTCCGTGTCCTGGGAGGTGGACTTTCCGTCCCCACGGCCCAGCTCTGACCCCCACCCCTGATGCAAACCCCTGCACCTGTGGCCTGCTCCTTCCATGTCCTTGTGGCTCATTTCACGTTTCGTGTGGTTCTAATTTCTCTGGGCCTGTTCTTTTTGTTGTTTGTTACTTGGCTCAGTTGTAGCACAAACAGGATCTTCGCTGTGGCATGTGGGATCTGGTTCCCTGGCCGGGGATTGACCCTGCACTGAACCCTGCACAGAGCCTTAGCCGCCGGACGACCAGGGAAGCCCCTCTCTGCGTCTTTTTGGAAACAGGGATGGAGAATCCGAGTGGACACCGCCTGACGGTACGAACTTCACGGCAGCCTGGCCGCTGGCTGCTCCCGAGCGCTGTCCCGTCTCCTGTGCCCGGGTCTGGGCTCGGATCCCTCCTGCACGTGGTCGGTGGGACCCCGTGGGCCCCAGGTGGTGTCCCACCGTTGCTTCCTCCCGTTTCTGTAGACACCTGTCTGCGTGGATGTGAACGTGGCCCCGTTTAAGTGCAGCCTGACCTTAAAAAGGTCACGACTCTTAATTTGTCAAGGTCACCTGGGGACTCAGCGCCCGTACCCCAGCTGTTGGGGGCGTGAGGGCTGCTAGTTTCATGGGCGAATGAGAGGAACAGATCCAATGCTCCGGGCCAACCGGGGCGGCTGTGGAGGGCAGTGTGGAGCCAGCCTGAGGCCCTAGGTGCGTGCGGCACCCACGGGCTCTGGGGGTCGGGGTGGTATGTGTTAGCACCCTGGGGGGACGTCAGCGCCGGGACCCGCAGGGCCCACCTCCCCGATAGGCTATGAAACAGCACGAACGCTCCGCAGCGAAGCCCAGGTGTGGCTGTCGGCACATGCGATCAGTCTCCAGCCAGACAGCCCCGCCCTGTTTCTGGTTTCCATTTCTCTTCCTAAAGTTGAGTTCTTGGGGCTTTCTCGGGGGTCCACTGGTTAAGACTGCGCTTCCAATGCAGGGGACATGGGTTCGATCCCTGGTCGGGGAACTAAGATCCCACAAGCAGGCAAAAAGTAAGAAGTTTAAGAAAATAAAGAAGCAGCTGAGTTCTCACTCAGAGGTCTTCCCATGCAGAATCCTTGCTTGGCAGGGCAGGCAGGTCAGGGGTCTGAGGAAGATGGGCCCTGGGAAGAGGAAGGCGTCCCCCCCACTGCAGGGAACTGCAGGATGGGCAGGGCGGGGAGGACCCAGCACGGCCACCAGCACCCCCTGGTGGCCCGTCTCCTGCCTCCGGGGGCTCTTCCAAGGCCCCTCCTCGTACTAAGACTCCAGGGCTCGAGGGTTTCAGAGCTGCCGGGCTGGTGCGGCTGGCAGCCTGCAGCTCCCCCCGTCGCGGGTGGGCAGCCCACCCCGCACCGGCGGTAAGCCCCAGAGGAGCGGAGCACGACGCCCCCACCTGCTCTCCACCCTCAAGGTGCAAATGTCAGCCTCGGGCTCGGGTGTCGAGACGCCTCTGTTCCCGGGGGCCTCACAGACAGCACAAGACAGCGTCCGTCCGGGGGGCACAGATGGACCCCCGAACCGGGCCCTGGCAGCTGGGTGGGCAGGGAGCTCCCGAGGCTGCTCAGGACAGCGCCCCCCGCCCCCCACCCCACCTGAGGCTGACAGAGCCCACCCGCGGGCATCTGGAAACAGCTGAGGTTCACGACCAGCCCTTGGTCGTGCAGCGCGTGTTCTCTGGGGTCACGGCGTGCCCACGATCGCCCACGGCGCCCACCTCCAGCCCCACCCAGGGAGGTGGAGGGCCACACCTCTCTGAACAGCATCACGCATACCTCAGAGATTTCTGCAAACTGAGCGTTGGCCTGACAGCACTTCTCGGCTGTTTCCATGGCAACTTCATAGTTGTCCACGAAGGCCCGGTACACACCCAGCTGGCTGGCCTGCAGGGAGCAAGGGGGAGAGAGTGGGACAGGTGCTGGGCAGGAGCGGGGCAGGTGGCCTCTGACCCCCAGTGTCAGGCTCCCCTGAGCCCAGGTGCAGCGGCCGGCTCCCTGCGTGCTCCCCGCCGCCCACCTGCTTCTCTCGCCCACGCGCTGAGCACGCTTCTGCTTCCAACGCGACATGTGGGGAGGTGACTCACAGTCCCGGGCAGGTAGGGGCTCTCTTCCCAGCAACCTCCTCCTCCCACCCTGCTCGTTTAAACCGGGCCATCAGCGAACGGCTCGAGTTCCAGGACGTCAGTGAACACGCATGAGCGTCTTCGGCAGGTGGGAGGGCGGCCGCTTCTCGTCTCAGCTGCAGACCCCTCGGCGGGACCCATCCCTGCCCTGAGCGGCTGCTCTGTTGTTGCTGCAGTCCAGTCGCTCAGTCGTGTCCGACTCCTTGCGACCCCATGGACGGCAGCACGCCAGGCCTCCCTGCTCATCACCATCTCCTGGAGTCTGCTCAAACTCATGTCCATTGAGTCGGCGATGCCATCCAACCATCTCATCCTCTGTCGTCCCCTTCTCCCGCCTTCAATCTTTCCCAGCATCAGGGTCCTTCCCATTGAGTCGGCTTTTCTAATCAGGTGGCTAGAGTATTCAAGCTTTAGCATCAGTCCTTCCAATGAATATTCAGGGTTAATTTCGTTTATGATTTGATAAACTGCTGGTTTGATCTCCTCGGACCGTAAAGAAAGCTGAGCCCTGAAGAATTGATGCTTTCGAACGGTGGTGCTGGAGAAGACCCTTGAGAGCCTTGGACTGCAAGGAAATCAAACCAGCAAGGAGGGGCCACACAGGTCTGCTCCTCTATGACCTCTTCAGACACGTGAGAAATGCGCAGTTCAGCTGCCCACGGAGAAGACGGGCTCCCACTGCCCAGACATGAGCCTTGTCCAGACTCGGTGATGGGGCTCGGGTGTCACCCGGCACACCTGGCAGGTATGCACATCTGGCAGGCGGAAGACCTCCGCTGCCAGCTGCAAAGCCAGGGGTGCTTCTCCTGTTCTCAGCCAAAGGCGTTAACAGAAGATCTCCTGGCTTAGCCTCCTGCCCCAACACTCAGCTGAGTCACGGCTTCCGAGGTTTGTCTGCGGCCACCAACGTCAACAGGGCCCGGGTCGCCTCCAGGGGCAGCAGGGAAACCCCAGCCTAGGCAGGTGAGGGCAGACCCTGTGACCGGCTGGCCACGCCTCCACTGCAGCCCGCCGGGAGCCGGAGGCCCAAGACTTCTGCTGATCCTGGCGTTCGTTCTGCGTCGAACCTAAATTCTATTCCTATGTGTATTTGCATTTATATTGAATTTTACGTTTCTTTGGATGGCAAGCCCAGATGCCCTCGGCATTGTCTGGTCTTCTGGCCCTGCTCCCTGTGGGGGCTGCACTGAGGGTATGGGGGTGCATGAAGAAAAACAGCAGCTGGAGCAGGCCCCGCCCGGCCCCGGCCAGTGTTCACCCGGACAACTCGCTGCGTCCAAGGCCCCGAGCCCTTTCTCCCCCCACCCCGCTCACTGAGGGTCTCCCACCCAAACAAAGGCCCGGCTTTAGGCACTGCCCCCACCAATCATTCAGACACAGTGCGTGCAGCCGGCTAGCAGGAGCACACGATTAATAAGTAAAGAAAGGCATAACACGACAGATGGCTGAAGGCAGAGCAGGGGAGAATGGCGGGGCTACCATAGATACCGTGGCTGGGGCAGCCTTCTGAAGAGGTGATGGCTCAGCCTAGTCCCAAGGGGATGTTACTACTGAGGTGTGTCCCCTTGGAATCTCTAAGTCAAAGCCCTGACCCCGAGCACCGAGAATGTGACCATAGCTGGAGATGGGCCTAAAGAGATGACGAGGAGAAAATGACGCCGTTACGGGACTTCCTGGCTGGTCCAGCGGTTAAAACTTCACCTTCCAGTGCGGGGGTTCAACCTCTGGTCAGGGAGCCAAGATCCTACCTGCCTCCACGCCAAAAAAGCCAAAATATAAAACAAAAGCAATAGTGTAACAAATTCAATAAAGAATGTAAGAATGATCCACATCAAAAACAATCTGTTTTTTAAAAAATGAGGTTGTTCAAATGGGCCTGATCCAATCTGAGAAGGGTCCTTGTGCGAAGAAAAGATTAGGACACAGAAACAGCGGGACAACCGCGTGGGGACACGGGGAAAGGACAGCCGTCGACACACTGAGGGGAGAGGCCTTGGGAGAAACCAGCCCTGCCAGCGCCGGGGCCTCAGACGTCCCGCCTCCAGAAACGAGAGGAGGTAGACCTCTGCTGTTTGAGCCGCCTGGGCTGCAGCAGCCTAAATACACTCACACAGAACCCCCTGTTCGGTACTTCTCCTGCCCCCTCTTCCAGGAGCTCACATCTCCCACGTGGCTTTGGAGAGGTTTCAGCAACTCGTGCACAAATCAGAACCCGAACTGCATGGGTAACAGGACAGACGGAGAACAGGTGCACCAATCAGAATCCGGGCTGCAGGGATGACGGGATAGATGGAGATCAGGTGCACCAATCAGAACCCGAGCTGCACGGATAACAGGCCAAATGGAGATCAGGTGCACCAATCAGAATCCGGGCTGCAGGGATGACGGGACAGATGGAGATCACCTGCACCAATCAGAACCCGAGCTGCACGGATAACAGGACAGATGGAGATCAGGTGCACCAATCAGAATCCGGGCTGCAGGGATGACGGGACAGATGGAGACCAGGTGCACCAATCAGAACCCGAGCTGCATGGATGACGGGACAGATGGAGACCAGGTACACCAACCAGAACCCGAGCTGCATGGGTAATGGGACAGAAGGAGATCAGGTGCACCAATCAGAACCCGAGCTGCATGGATGACGGGACAGATGGAGATCAGGTGCACCAATCAGAACCCGAGCTGCATGGGTAATGGGACGAAGGAGATCAGGTGCACCAATCAGAACCCGAGCTGCATGGGTAATGGCCCAGATGGAGACCAGGTGCACCAATCAGAACCCGAGCTGCACGGATAACAGGACAGATGGAGACCAGGTGCCCCAGACCTCACCATGTGAGGCACCGATAGGACACAGCATCAGTGCAGTGGTTAAACACAGAACCTGAATCTCTTCCAGAAAAAAAACATCTGACCCAAACCGACCTGTACCCTTGAGAAAAATGTCAAGTTTGCGGAAGACCAGCACAGGTCGTGGAAGCGGTACAGATGTTAAGAAACTAGAGACCTGATGACCACGTACGTCTCGTAACCTGGGCCACATCCTGACTCAGAAGGAAAACGGCTATAAAGAACAGGACAGCCACCCTGGAAGAGATCCGTAGAAGGATCGCATGTTAATTAGCAGTATCACATGAACTTGAACAGTCTCCGATGGAGGGCTGTCCTGTGGGCTGTGGAGGAGCATGTCCTTGGCAAGTACATGATGACGCACTTAGAGATAAGGGGCAGGATCAGCACTTTACCCTCCAACTATCGTGTGTGTGTATGTGTGTGTGTGTGTGTGTGTGTGTGTGCGCACGCGCGCGCACAAAGGAGAGAAGAAAAGAAAAAGATAAAGCAAAATGTTACAAGTGGTGCAGCCCGCACACAGGCTTCTTTGTGTGATTCTTGGAACAATTCAGGAAGTCTGAAATGATTAGTAACCAAAAAAACTGAGCTAATAAAAATTCTGCCAGAAACAAAGCCCCGGTTGGGTAGTGATTAACCCACAGGAAGGGAGTCAAGGCAGCGGTAGGAGGGGCTTCCCAGTGACGAGGTGTGGCTCATGAGTTCCTGGGAAGCGGTGGTACCAGGGCTGGACCATCGCGGGCTCCTGGGGGCATCCCGAGACTCTCCCAGCTGGGCAGCCCGACCCCACTGTGCTAATCTGAAAGGGTGGGGACAGGGACCCGTCCACCTGTCCGTGGGGATGCCCAGCGCCCAGCCCCGGGGGCACACAGGTGAACACATGGCACGTAGCTCCCCAGCAACCACCTCCCACGGCGGCTCCTCTTCCTGTGGGGCAGTGCCTCCCCCATCTGCCTGTTGCAGCATCTCCCACACGAAGGCAGCTCCAGGTCACCAGGAAGACCAGAGCAAATGCTGCAAATTGCTGTGCTTGTCAGACTACTAAATATATTTTTTTAAGTTTCTGGGTGACTTGAGTGTTACTTAGGAAAGAGCGTGGTTGCTGCCCACAACACGGGTCTTCAAAGATGGGGGCTTTGAGGATGGGGAGTACTGGTCTCCTGGCTCTCTGGCCCCAGGAAAGGGGTCCCCGGTGGGGGAATCTGAACCAAAGAGGCGTTCCTCCCCTTCCTGCAGCCCGGGGTGGTGGACGGAGGGAACGGCCCAGAGGAAAGCCACGCCTGAGCAGAACGCCAGGGTCCAGCGTGAGCCGAGGCCGGCCAGCTGGGCGTCCGGGAGGCCCAGGAGGGCTGGGGGCTGGGACTCAGTGTCCGTGCACTCCAGGCACTTAGAGGGGGCCTGGCGACCTCGGCCACCCCAGCCCGGAAGACTGGGTTCCCTCTCAGGGAAGGAGCACGCACACAGGGGACCGGGGCAACCCAGGAGCTGGATTTCAGGTCCCAGAGCGAGACCCCGGTCACACAGGCCGGCCCGGCACCTGCCTTCGAAGAGTCCCAGGGTGAGGATTCACAGCACTGGGAGGCAGCCTCTCTGCTGGGCCGGCCACACACAAACCAGCCCTCCTGCCTCCTCCACCCCCGGCCACGGGATGCACCAGGTCTCCAGGGCGCCGCGATCCCCCGTCACTAGCGATAAATTAAGCTCGAGGTCCTAAAACGGCTGCCACGGGAGCAGGGACCACACGAGAGGTCTGTCCTCACCACGTCCTCGGTCAGGGACCCCCCTCAAGGACCCGAGGGCTCCTTTCCCATGACCAACCTTCCCTCCCCAAACGCCCTTTCTCTTGTTCTTTAAGAAATCCGTGACTACTCCAAGAGCCTTTAACTCAAGAGGACTGCAAAAAGGGAACCAAGAAGGACGAGCCCCTCTGTTCCCACCAGCAGCGCTGCTCCCGGCTCCCCCGCCCCGGTCCCCGCGCCTGGAACCTCAGTCCTGCTGCCCGGTCACCACAAAGAGGGCCCCGTCTGGAGCCTGGGAACCCTGAGCAGAGCTCGGGCGGAGCCGGAAAGTGCCAGCGATGTCTGCGGGGCTGGGCCGTGGGGAGAAAGCCTGACTTGGCGTCCTCCCGTGGGGGTCCAGCACGGGTGCTGCACAGAGCCCCCTCCCTGCGGCCCGCCCTGGGCATCTGGGGCGGCAAGAAGTGCCTGGACTCCCCCTCCCCACCGCCTCCCTGGCAGCGGGTGGGCGTCGGGCTCAGGGAGCGGCCTGGCCCCCCGCCTGCCACCCCGTCACGCCCGCGAGGCCCCCGCGTCCCTCACCAGCTTCTGGAAGAGGTCGCCCACGCGCTGCTGGTGGCCCCACTGCTGCACGCGGGGCAGGAGCCCGTCGTAGAAGTCCTTGTGAATCTCGTAGAGCTCAGGCACTTTGAAGAAGATGGTCTCGATCTGCTGGCTCGTCAGCACCGGCTGGGAGGTGGTGGCGGCCGCCTTCAAAGGCTTCATGGGCTGGAAGAGGGCGCGGGCGGTGGGTGGTGGGGCAGAGGTGTCAGGGGCCGGGGCTCGCCACGTGCCAGGCGAGCGACAGTCACGTGAACGCACACCCGCTTCTGTTTTTAAATTTCAGGAGCCACAAAAACGTGAAGCCGGCTCAGCTCGGCAACGCGTCTCACGAGTGTGCCCACCGCCCCCCGGGGAGGGCCGACCTCCGCGGCCAGGCCGTGTCCCGCCCTCCTGCGGCTGTTGGCGGGGATTCCGGGCGGCAGGCGGGGGCTGCTCCCCGGCCTCCACGGCAGCGCTGCCCAGGCCCGCCCCGCCCGCCCGGCCCCCCCATGTCCCCTCACCAGCAGCAGTGCCTCCAGATGGCTCAGGTAAGTCTCCTCGCTAGCCAGGATGCCAGACAGGACCCACTTTCTCATCTCTGAGCCCTTTTCCAAGTCCAGCTCACCCTGCAGGACAAAAGGACAAACGTCAGGCCCGGGGGGTAGGGGGCGAGGCGGGAAGAGTCCTCGAGATGGAGGAAGCCGGCTCGTGACCCTGACGACCAGCTTTCCGAGAAGGTTCCAGGTGGAGTGAAACTCGGGAGGCCTGGGGGTACCCCGGCAGGTCAGCGCCCAGCTTCTGGTCCCCACCACGTCTGGCTGGTCATCCAGCAAAGCCAGGGGGCACCCTTGGCCTTGACGCTGGGCAACGCGCAGTGGGGAGCTGGGTGGGGCGGCGGGCAAAGCCCTTCTTCGCACCTTGAGCCCGTGACCAAGGAGCGGCCGTCCCGGAGGAATTGAGCCCGGATGGGGGGCGGGCATCAGGCCCAGCGCACGGCCATCGTGGCTTCTCTGCTACCCCCCAACCCCCGCCTGGCACCTGCCCCGCAGCCTCGGCGCCGCTGCCACCGGACCTTTGGACCAGCCAGGGCTGGGCGGCCCCGCCCACTTCCCAGTCACAGGGGCGAAGCCGGCGCTGACGCCACCTGCCCCAGGGAAACCCCGTTTCCTGGGTCCAGGGCCTTTGTCCCTTAAACCTGCTCTTCCGAGCCTGCTTTCTAGACGCTGGGGCCCACACACTTCTGGGCTACAGCAAGGACCCCCTCCTCCCCGCTCTGCGGTCTTTCCCTCGAACACAGAGCTGGCGGGCCCCTGGATGCAGACGGGGGGATGGGGGTGGCGGGTAAGGTCCTGCAAGAGCACACCGCAGCGCTGGCTGTGACGGTGTCATGACGGGGGTGCGTCCCCGGCGCCCCAGAACGCGACTGTCCTCGGAGATGAGGGTCTTCAGAGACGTAATCAAGTTAACACGAGGTCCGTGGGCTGGGTCCTAGTCCTAAACGGCTGATACACCCTTCTAAGAAGAGATCAGGTGATCAAAAGGCATAAACTTCCGGTAACAAGACAAGCAGGTCCTGGGGATGTACGGAACCGCAGGTGGCTGGGTGTGAGTCGCTCAGCTGTGGCCGACTCTGTGCAACCCCAGGGGCTGCAGCCCACCAGGCTCCTCTGTCCGTGGGATTCTCCCTCTGCAGTGGGTTGCCACAGTCAGTACCATGCTGTACACGTGAAAATTGCTGAAAGAATAGATCTTGAGAGTTCTTAGCACAAAAAGAATGTATAACCAGGTGTGGTGATGGATGTTGAGTGATGGCTAGCAATCGTTTTACAATACACACATATATCCAACCACTGTCTTATATACCTACAATAAACACCGAGTTATAAATCGATGCCTCGAGAAGACAAGGAGCAGATCAGGACACGGATGTACCCGGCCGGAAAGACACAGGGAGAAGACGGGCATCTCTGAGCCGGGAGAAGCCAGCCCTCCTGACACCTCCATCTCGGACGTCCCGCCTCCAGAACTGGCAGAAATCAATCTCTCTTGTTTAAGCCATATGGTCTGTGGTGGTTTATTACAGAAGCCCAGGAAACTGACACAGAGGATGATTCCAAAGGCAACAAAACTGCTTTTTCATCACCTTCCGGGCTGAGGCCCTCTGCCTGCTCCCTGACCGGCAATGAGGCAGTCTGGGGTCGGGGTGGCTGTGCCCGTGGCCTACGCCCAGCCTGTGCTGGCCGGCCCCAGTGCGGCCAGAGGGTGGTGCCAGGTGGCCGGGGCCCTGGGTCCATGTCCAGAGAAGAGGACATGGCCCTGCCCTTTCCACCACTGGCTCCCCAGCCTGCAGGTGAGCGGAGACAGCCCTGCCCTTGGGTGTGGAACCGGAGCACCGGCCGTCGGTCACTCGGGAGGACGTGACGGATGGGGCAGGTCCCGGCCTTGGCACCACTGACATCTGGGGCTGCAGGATTCTCTGCTGGGTGCCGGGGGGGGGCCACTCTGTGCCGCACTGGGTGTCAAGCGGCATTTCTGGCCTCCATTCACTGCACCAGCAGCAAGACCCTGCCCCCGGTGAGGACAGGGGCAAACATCTGTGGGTGTCGCCACCCACCTTCCCACGCCAGCGCAGGCCTCCTGGCACTGCCGTCATTGTTCAGTCGCTCAGTCGTGTCCAACTCTCTGCGACCCCATGGACTGCAGCACGCCAGGCCTCCCTGTCCATCACCATCTCCCGGAGTTTACTCAATCTCATGTCTATCGAGTCAGTGATGCCATCCCACCATCTCATCCCATGGTCCCCCTCTCCTCCTGCCCCCAATCCCTCCCAGCATCAGGGTCTTTTTCAATGAGTTGGCTCTTCCCATCAGGTGGCCGAAGTATTGGGAGCTTCAGCTGCAGCATCAGTCCCTCCAATGAACAGTCAGGGTTGACTTCCTTTAGGATTGTTTGACCTCACGGCGGTGGCTTCTCTTGTCAAGCACGGGCTTCAGCAGTTCTGGCTCCCGGGCTCAGAGCACATGCTCCTCACTTGTGGTGCAAGGGCTTAGGTGCGTCGAGGCGTGAGGGATCTTCCCGGATCAGGGACTGAACTCGTCTCCAGCACTGGCACGCAGATTCTTTATCACTGAAGCACCAGGCAAACCTGGTTTGATCTTCTTGCTTCCAAGGGACTTCCAAGAGTCTCCTCCAGCACCACAATTTGAAAGCATCAATTTTTCAATGCTCAGCTGTCTTTAGGGTCCAACTCTCATATCTGTACATGACTACTGGAAAAACCGTAGCTTGGATTCTATGGACCTTTGTTGGCAAAGTAACGTCTCTGCTTTTTAATGTGTTGTCCAGGTTGGTCACAGCTTTTCTTCCAAGGAGCAAGGTACTTCTAGTTTCATGGCTGCGATCACCATCTGCAGTGATTTTGGAGCCCAAGAAAACAAAAGTCTGTCACCGTTTTCATTTTGTTCCTCATCTATTTGCCATGAAGTGATGGGACCAGATGCCATGATCTTAGTTTTTTGAATGATGAGTTTTAAGCCAGCTTTTTCACTCTCCTCTTTCACCTTCAGAAAGAGGCTCTCTAGTTCCTCTTCACCTTCTGCCAGAGATGGTGTCCTCTACATATCTGAGGTTATGGATATTTTTCCCAATAGTCTTGATTCCAGCTTGTGCTTTATCCAGCCCAGCGTTTCTCATGATATTCTCTGCATATAAGTTACAACAGCAGGGTGACAATACAGCCTTGACGTACTCCTTTCTCTATTTAGAACCAGTCTGTTGTTCCATGTCCAGTTCTAACTGCTGCTTCCTGACCTGCATACAGGTTTCTCAGGAGGCGGGTCAGGTGGTCTGGTATTCCCATCTCTTTATCAATTTTCCAGTTTGTTGTGATCCACACAGTCAAAGACTTTAGTGTAGTCCATAAAGTAGAAGCAGATGTTTTTATGGAATTCTCTTGCTTTTTCTATGATCCAGCGGGTGCTGGCAATTTGATCTCTGGTTCCTCCGCCTTTTCTAAACCCAGTTTGTACACCTGGGATTTCTCGGTTCACCTACTGCTGAAGCTTGAAGTACTTTGAGCATCACCTTGCTAGCATGTGAAATGAGTGCCACCGTGTGTTTCCACAATATCTGGAATTGGACCTCCCAGGGTAGCCCCTCTGTGCCCCCAAGCCTACTGGCCCTTCCCACCTGCCTGGCCTGGAGGGAGGGAGGTACTTGGTGGCAGAGAAACAGCAGATCTGACAGGACTCACCTGGGGCCGAGTCAAGGGGTGGGGGCGCGGCCATCAGCCAGACCCGCCCTGCGAGCCCCACTGTCTCGGGCCCCTGCCCTCCTGCCCTGAGCCCTGGCAGACCAGATGCGAACCGGAGAAACGGGGCCCAGGTCCCACTCCCCCGCGTCTGCTTTCTGCATCCCTGGGACTCACCGCACATCCTGGCTGCCCGCTGGGACCACCCAGAAAGGCCGCCTGGACCACCACTCTGCTCCGGGAATCGCGGTGTGCGCATAAGCTGGGTGCACATGTGTGTCTGTCTCGTGTGTACACGTATGTGCGCCTGTGTGCGCACGTGTTCACGTATTCGTGTGCTTGTGTGCGTACGTGTGCTCCTGTGTATGTGCACACGTCTGCGCTCATGTGTGTGTGCACGTGTGTGTGCTCATGAGTGTTCCTGTGTGTGTCTGTGTACACGTGTGCGGGCTGGCTTTCTTGGCTTTCGGCGGCTCCAGGGAAAGGACACCCACGTCCCACACCACAGCCCCGTCCAGGCCGCGCTGGGCAGCGGGAGCCTCTGGGGCACAGGGCCCAGAACCCCAGGTTCTCCACCAAGATCGACAGAGTAAACAACCCAGCGAGAGGACCCAGACCTGCGCGGGCCCTGGCGTGGCCACACCGTCACGAGGGTCCACGGGCCCCTCCAGGGAAACCTCGTCCGTGAGACGAGCAGGTCTCAGGGCCCAGGACGGTCCGGGCAGCTAGCTCGGGGGCCCCCAGCACCACCAGCACAGATGTGCAGGCTGGGGGTCCCGCCCTCCCAGGACCCACTGTCCTCTCAGGCCACGTCTCAGATGGAGGCGCCCAGGGGAAGCCAGGGGGCCCTGCCCACGCCTCCCGCCGTGTCTGCGGTGAAGGCTCGTGTGCCCGGGGGGAGAGCTGCTCCCCAGCTCCACGGCCTGGAGAGCCGGGTGGAAAAGGGCGGCGCTCCGTCCAGCTCTCTGCTCCCGAGGGCCTGGCTGGGTAAAGGACTGTCTGGGCAGTGACCAGGGCTAGACTGGAACCTTTTCCTGAGCCTCAGAGGGGCTGGGGGCAGCGGACAGGGGCCTGGACGCCGGCCACCCCACCCGGAGGCGAGAGGGCAGAGGGCAGGGAGGGCCCGCGGTGCTGACACCTGCTTTGCACATGCGCCAGCTCTGGGGCGTGTGCAGGCACCTGGGACGTGGAGAGGGCGGGAGGAAGCCGGAGGAAAAGGCAAGAGGCCTCCACTGCCCGGAAGTGGGAGGGGAACACAACACAAGCCCTGGGGCTGAGAGAGCAAAAAAAAAACCCAGGGTGACAACAAGATCAGGGAACGGGGGAACAGAGTGGCCGCCCGCCGGCCAGCTGCCAGACCCGGAGCTGCAGGGGCCCTCGCCCCACGCCCACCCCCACCCCGGGGTGCTCGGGGCCTGCCGGCCAGCGTGGCCGCAGAACAAAGGCTACCCACCCCCAGGACGGCAGCTGGGGCGACGCCTGGACACTCGTCCACACCCCTGACACGCGCTGGCCGGCGGCCCCCGTCTGGGCCCCGGGAGCCCTTTCCTCTCTGTAGTGTCTACGAGGGGCTGATGAGTGTGAAACCCCACTGTCCCTCGCAGAGACAAGGGACATGTGTCTGCTGGCCCTCGCCCATGACTCGGGTCCCCAGCTGGCACCGAACAGTCGTCGTTCCGGGGAAACGCAGACACGCCCGGTGGCCTCTCTGAGGATGCCCGGGAGGGAGGCTCTCACTGGTGCCTCCGCGCTGGGACAGCCTCCTAGGGTAGCAGGACCCACCCTGCTGCCCACCTGGCTCCTCCCCACAGTGCCCCCGGCAACACAGGGAGCCTGGCCCCGCGGACCCCCTGCTCACCCCGGGGGCGTGTGTTCCTGGAGCTGACCTGCCCCTCCAGGAGGCCTCTGAACCCCCGCATCGCCATGGGGTCCCCAGGAAGGTCCTCCTGACGGCCCCCCACCCTCCCACCCCGAAAGGGCCCAGGCTTGGCGGCGGAGGCAGAGCCCCACCCTGGAGGGGCGGGACCGAGGCGAACGGGCAGGCACCCCGGCCCTGGCGGATGGGGGATCGGGCGGCCGTGACCGCAAGACCACAGCGCTTCCTGTGGGCGCCAGGAAGCCACAGACGCATCATCCTCAGACGCACAGTCAGAGACCAAAGAGGGAAGTGTCCCTGCGTGGCTGACGGGGCACCAGACAGCCGGGGCTCTCTGCCGGTCTCCAGTGCCCCGGACCACGGGGCTTCCAGAACACAACCACGCATGCCTCATCCGGTCCTGCCCGGCTCCCCAGGTGCCTCCTGAAACCCCAGGGCCAGGTGCCCGCTCGGGGCTGGAACCCCGAGGCCCAAGAAGCAGGTGCGGCCTTCTCGCTGTGTAAGATGAGAAGAGTCTGAGGGTTCCTGGGTCTGGACAGGCTTCCCAGCAGGTGGGCCCCCAACTGGGGGTAAAAGGTGGGGGGCAGAACCGCAAGCCAGTGTGCTGGGGGCCTGAGGGCAGGGGCCCGGGGCGGGCCGCGGAGCTTCCTCCTGGGGGGGTGGGAGCTCGTGCCAGGGGAAGGCAGCCCTCCGGGACCACAGACAGCGAGAACCGTCCCGAGTCCAGGGATCGGCCGGTAAGACGCTCATCTGTCCCAAGTCACACCCGCAACACGGCATGAGACAGAAGGCCTCACTCAGGAAGGGCAGGGCAGGGGCCGGAAGGCGCAGCTGCAGGGCTGGGAAGCCTTCAGAGCCGACACGGTGCGGCCTCGAGCAAGTCACCCTGCCTCTCTGAACCTCGGTCTCGCTGTCTATGGAACGCTGGGGCTGGCCGTGTGGGCAACGAGCCACAGCAGGCAGGCACGCGTTACACACACTCCTTGGGCGCCCACCCACCGCCCCCGTTTCAGGGGGAGAGGCCTGCCCGGCAGCGGTGGAAGCCCAATGTCAGGGGCTCAATCACGTCTGGACTCTTTCGAGACCCCATGGACTGCAGTCCGCCAGGCTCCTCTGTCCGTGGGATTCTCCAGGCAAGAGTGCTGGAGCGGGTTGCCGTTTCCCTTCTCCAGGGGAACCTTCCCCACCCAGGGACTGAGCCCGGGTCTCCTGCACTGCAGGCAGATGTTTTTACTGTCTGGGCCGGCAGGGAAGCCAGAAATCACAGAAGCCGAAGGAAAGCGGCAGTCCTGAGCGAAGGCGCCAGCCCTGCGGGGAGACCCCGCGGTGAGGAGATGCACTTTCAGCCTCGGGGGAAAGCGGAGCCCTCGCTCTCATCACTAAACCCAGGGTGGAGACACCCCAGAAACAAGCTGAGCGGGAGGAGGGAGGTGTCTGTCATCGGGGGCAACGGGACCAGAAAGAGAGAAGGTGCGACCCACCCCCGGGGACAGCACACGCCCTCAGCCCAGCAGGGCGGGCCCGGGAGGTCAAGGGGGCGCTGGCCTGAGGTGCGGGGCCACGAGGACCGGGAGCCAGGCCCGGCGCGGCTGGCCTGCCTGCTCCGTGCGCCTCCACGGCCGCCACCGCGAGGGAGGGCGCCTGGGGGCTGTGCCAGCTTCCGCTCGCCACGGACCTCGGGGCCTCAGCTCCACCGCAGAGCAGAGGTGATGGCAGGAGGGTCACTAAGGACGGGGAGGCCTCCGGAGGAAGACCCCGGGGAGCGGTTGAACCATCTCAGCACCTCCTTGGGCAAAGGGGGGGCCAGTGCGCTGGGGGGGGCCTGGACCCCGACCCGCTGTGCGCCCTGCTGGCCGAGACAGAGCCCCGGGGCCCCCGCGCCCACCCTCCACCACCCGGGACCCCCACACCTGCCCTCTGCACCCCCCGGGACCCCTGGGCCCACCCTCCGCGCCTGCTCCCCATGCACCCAGATCCGGGACAAGGGCCTCAGGGAGACTGGACCCGCAGCGGCCCCCACTCCCGCCCTCCCACCCCGACTCACCGCTCTGCTGGGCTCCGCCGCGTCCCGGCCGCCCCGGGCCTTGCTGCCGAGGTGAGGCGAGGAGGCGGGCGAGTCGTCGATGTAGGGCAGCCCGTCCTGGGGCCGGCGCGGTTCCTCTGCCCGGTCCACGGCACAGCCGAACCCCGGCGGCGTCCCGAACAATGCATCTGTGAGTGTGGAGAAGCAGGCAGCGTCAGAGGTGGGGAGGGGCTGAGGGCCGTCAGCCTCGGGGGGCACCCTGCCTGTCCCCTGCGGGCCTGGAGCAGGGACGAGGGGCTGGGGGCCGTCAGCCTCGGGGGGCACTCCGCCTGTCCCCTGCGGGCCTGGAGCAGGGGCGAGGGGCTGGGGGCCGTCAGCCTCGGGGGGGCACCCCGCCTGTCCCCTGCGGGCCTGGAGCAGGGGCAAGGGGCTGGGGGCCGTCAGCCTCGGGGGGCACCCTGCCTGTCCCCTGCGGGCCTGGAGCAGGGGCGAGGGGCTGGGGGCCGTCAGCCTCGGGGGGGCACCCCGCCTGTCCCCTGCGGGCCTGGAACAGGGGCGAGGGCTGGGGACTGTCAGCCTCGGGGGGCACCCCGCCTGGGCCCTGCAGGCCTGGAGCAGGGGCAAGGGGCTGGGGGCCGTCAGCCTCGGGGGGCACCCTGCCTGTCCCCCGCAGGTCAGGGTAGTGGGGCCTGAAGGGTGGACCCCAAAGGCTAGAGTCCTGCTGTCCAGGGACGTTCTTAAGCCCCATCTGGGGGGATCCAACCTGACCCCACTGACCCGGCTGCACGGCCAGGAAACAGGCTGAGGGTCCCCGCGAGTGCAGAGGGTGGCTTATCCTATAGCAAGCTCTCCCCGATTTGGGGGGGTACCTGGCCACAGAGCCGACACCCTCTTCCTTCACTCCCCCCGCCCCCACGGATCACAGGCCACACGGGCTCCCGAGCCCGCTTCCCAGAGCCGTTCTTACCAAGTGGACTCCCTGATTGGGCCATCAGCCCGCGAGGGCCCAGCCCGTTCCCAGCCTCAGGTCACGGCCACCTGTCCACTCCTCCTGCCCAAGGGCGCCCGGGCCTTCCGAGAGGTCATCGCGACGGGGCTCAGCCACGTCACCGTGACGCGCCCGCAGGCAGCCCAAGGCGCCGGCACAGGTGGCCTCCGGGGCGGCCAGGCCCTGGTCGGCAACAACTTCCGGCACCAAACGCTCCACGTGGTGGCGGCACCCAGACCGCCCCGGCCAGGCGGGCCCAGCAGGGGCTTTCCGGAGCCTACTAGAGCGGAGGACGGGCCTCACTGGCTTCCAGGGGCGCCACGGGCACCAGCTGGGGGCCAAGACAGGCCACCGAGCTTCGGGCCGAAGTCCCCGCTCCCTGCCACGCCCCCGCCTCACCCCACCCCTCCAGCTCCACTCCCAGAATGCCACTGTCCTCCCCTGGCTACCCGCCAGCGCCATCCGGGGGCTCTGAAAGCGTAACCCAAGCGGGCGGGCCCGCACATACTGACCGAGCCGGGGGGCGACCTGGGCCCCGGTGGCCGCAAAGGACCCCGGGGGGCTCCAGCCAGGGGAGAGAGCCTGCCCCGCCGCCCGCCGGCCTGGCACTCTGCGGGCTGGCCACGCCACTGCGCCTGGAGCCCTGGGGTCTGCACTCGGGGCCGGTCACCAAGGCCAGGCTGGGCTCTGCCTGGGCGTCCAGGGGAGGGTCCCTACCCTCAGGGGCTGCTTCTGGGGTGAGAGCCGCAGAGGACGCTGAGGGCTGCATGGAGGGACCCTGGTTCCTCCTGACCCATCTGCGGGGCTTCAGGGGCCGAGAGCACTGCGCTGGGAGCCACCCCTGGGCCCCTGGACTTCCGGCCGCAATTTTTATTTTTTGATTTTTTTTTGGCCGCACGTCACAGCATCTGAGATCTTAGTTCACAGACAGGGGATGGAACCCACGCCTCCGGCACTGGGAGGCTGGAGTCTTAACCACGGGGCCGCCCAGGAAGCCCCTGGACTGTGGGTTCTGTATCGTCCAGACGGGGCAGCCCAAGGCCTCAGTCAGGCACTGCCTCCTCCTGAGAAGACGCAGAGGCTCAGCCTGCTCTCACTCAGCATTCCTGAGGACATGGGGGGCGGGTGTCACAGAACCCTGCTAAGACAGAACCCTAAGTCCACGCCCCACCCCCCAAACAAGTCTGATCCTGGGTTGCTCTTCTTTCTGGAGTCACATTTTTTTTTAAATAAAATAAGGAGTTGTCCTCAGGGAGGCGGCGGGGGGGGGAGGAAGGTCGCAGACTCGAGAGGCTGGGGTTCCACCCAGGCGGCAACACACCTGAGACCGTGCCGATCACACAAGGCGTCCGCGTCTCAGGTTCCCTGACTTGAAACTGGGCCCGTGGACTAGACCATGGACAGAGCCCTCCTGGGGCTAAGATGTCACGGTCGCCCAGCCCTCCCCGCCGCCTACGACAGCTCTACCCTCTGCCCCCAGCTTCCCATTAGCGTAGAATGGCCAGCGTCCACACATCTCAAGAAACCTTTAGCGGTTTTTTTTTTTTTTAAACAACCATGTTGTAAAAAGTCGACACACTCCTCCTTTCCCAGAAGGACATGACCTGAGCGCGTCACCTGACTTCCAGGCCCCTGAGCGCGCTGAGCGCCCGTCCCAGGTCAGGTCAACACCGCGTCCCCAGTGAGAACCTCAGGGTTCCAGCGTCAGGCCTGGGGCCCCAGGGCTCACCCCCAGAACCGCAAGTGTTCACACGTGTGACTCCCTCACGTGCTGGTTCCACAACCGCACCCGGGCAGACCCCGCTGTGAACCCAACTCCGCGGTGAGGGGCCGCTGGCCCGTGTCAAGCGGGGCTGGCTGTCGGTGCTGCTGGGGAAGCTTCGCCCGGCCAGGCCAGTCCGAGGGGCCAGGTCTGCAGCCAGGCGCCAGGGGTCACAAGGCGGTGCCCTGGAAGCTAAAAACCCAGCCGTCTCCCCACTGCACACATCTCCCCAGATGGACATCGGTTAAAGGAACCAGTGCCGTTAAGCCTCGGTCCTGGCTGGCCGGCCACCCCTCGTGTTCTCAGCCAACGGCTCAGTCTGCCGCCCAGCTCATCTGGACTTGACGCCCCTCGTTTGGATGACCGCCCCCCTCCCCACCCCGCCCCAGGCTGCTCCGATGCAAATGTGTCACGGGAGGAACCCCTCCCCCGCCCCACTTCCAACCAACACGCGGGGGCCTGCCTTCCTCTCGCTCCACAGCTTTCACACCCGACGTCCCCCCGTCTTGAGCATAAGGCACGTTATTCGGGATGAGAAAGGCCGCTGTCTGCCCAGAACCAGGGCAGAGGGAGAGGCAGGGCGTGCTCTCCACCCCTCTGCCAGCGACACCCGGGGGAAACCTCTCCAGGCGTGGCCACCTCGGGCAGGACTGGGCACTGCCTACAAAGCTCAACCCAAAGCTGAAGCCAAACCCAGGAAAGCAGCGTGCGGGGACCTGGCGGGCCTGGGATCCCAGGGCTCGTAGAGTCTCTGGGAGATGCTGTTGTTGTTGAGTTGTCCGACTCTTGCGATCCCACGGACTGTAGCCCGCCAGGCTCCTCTGTTCATGGGGTTTCCGGGCAAGAATAACCGCAGTGGGTTGTCATTCGCTCTTCCAGGGGGATCTTCCCCCAGGGATCAAACCGAATGAACCGGAGTCTCCTGCATTGACAGGCGGATTCTTTACCACTGAACCACCAGGCCAGAGAGGAGGCTCAGCTGAACATCTCACAGTGGGGAGGGGAGGAGGGGAAGGAGGAGGAGGGAGGGAGTGGGACTGAGTCACAGCTCCGGCTGAGCTTGGCAAAGCGTTTACACAGTGAAACCTGAAACCTGCTCTGCAGGCAAGTCAGCCCAGCCCTCTGCGCACCTAAAATCCATTCTCTGACGCCTGGAGAAACGGCAGCCTCCCTCCCCACCCCACAAAAAAGGCGAAGGACTAAGTCTGGGGGGTGGGGGGCACCAAGGTCAAGTCCCCTTCTTACACCTTAAGGGCAACACTGGTTTTTTAAACAAAGTCCTTCAAAACATCAAACACAGAACACCGACAGAATCCAGCAACCCCACTTCCGGTATGGACTCTGGAATTCAAAGGAGGGTCATGCCCAGGTATCTGCACGCCCACATTCACAGCGCCTGCCCGCTGAGGGATGAGACACAGATTCAAAGCGGAATACCGCTCGGCCTTAGAAAGGAAGGACCGTCCAACGCCGGCAGCAACGTGGCTGAGTGACCCCGGCCGGCCCCGGAAAGCAGGTCGACCCTCTGGTCGCACCGTGTGTTGCCGCTGTTCAGCCGCTCCGTCGTGCCCGACTCTGCGACCCCATGAACTGCGGCGTCTTCTCACTTCATGGCTGCAGTCCACGGGGTCGCAGAGTCGGACACGACGGAGCGGCTGAACGGATGGACTGGACCGCAGCACGCCAGACCCCCCTGTCCTTCACCATCTCCCAGAGTCTGCTCAAACTCACGTCCATTGAGGCCGTGATGCCATCCAACCATCCTGTCGTCCCCTTCTCCTCCTGCCCCCAATCCCTCCCTAGCATCAGGGTCTTTTGAAACGAGTCGGCTCTTCGCATCAGGTGGCCAGAGTACTGGAGCTTCAGCTTCAGCATCAGTCCTTCCAGTGAACACCCAGGACTGATCTCCTTTAGGAAGGACTGGTTGGATCTCCTTGCAGTCCAAGTGACTCTCAAGAGTCTCCTCCAACACCACAGTTCAAAAGCATCAATTCTTCGGTGCTCACTAGATGAGGTCCCTAAACAGTCAAATTCATGTACACAGAACAAGGAACGGGGGTTACCGGGGCAGCAGGTAGAAGGGAACGGAGCGACAGTTTAATGGGGCAGAGTCTGGCTCAGGAAGAACAGACGCCTGGAGCTGGTCAGTGGGGACGGCTGCACAGAGATGGGAATGTGCCTCGCACTGGACACGTGCAAGGACTAAAATGGGCCACTTCACCCTCTGCACACTTAACCGTTATGTACACACACTCCTGGGTGTCCCTCCTGCCAACGCAGGAGACGCCAGAGACACGGGTTTGAGCCCTGGGTGGGGAAGATCCCCTGGAGGAGGAAATGGCAACCCAGTCCAGTGTTCTTGCTGTGAAAATTTCATGGACAGAGGAGCCCGCTGGGCTACATGCAGTCCACGAGGCTGCAAAGAGTCAGACGCGCCGGAGCACACACACAGTCACACACATTCCTAAGGGCCGGCCACCACCGGCAATGCTGGGGGAGCGGACGAGGAGGGCTTCCTCTCTAGCAGCCCCTCGGCAATCACAGCCAAAATAAGCACAGAACAGGGGGTGAAGTCAGTCAGAGAGAGAGAAAGAAGGAGCGCAGGCTACTGCTTGTACCTGGAATCTAGAAAAAGGGCACAGATCAACTTATTGGCAAAGCAGAAACAGAGATACAGACGTTTACAGAACAAACGTGGTTACCAAGGCGGGCGGGGGGGGGCAGGTTGGGAGACTGGGACGGACAGGCACGCACCGCGGGCTCTGAAACACAAGACAAACAAGGCCTTCTCCCGCACACCCCCAGCCTGTGCGCCCGTTTAGCAATAAAGACGACGGAGGGAAGGCTGGGCCTTCTCTGCAGAGCAGCCTGGGGGCCACACAGCCCCACCGTGCCCGCTGGGCCTGCACGCCCCCTGCCCACCCGCACACCCCCCACCGGGGCTGGGTGCGCTTCCTGCCAGCAAGGCCCCGAGTGAGCGGACGACCTGGCCCACCGCAGACCACACCCAGGGAACCGCCTGCCACGTGCCTGCAGCTCTGGACGCTGTGCCCCCGGGCCTGAGAGAGCCCAGCCACAGCTGCCCGGGACGCACCAGCCGCCCCAGGAACGGCCTCGGTCTTCTAGCCCCTGACGGGCCCCAGGAACTTCAACACGCCCCTCCCCATTTCCACGTCGAGCGAGACCCCCTCTGAAGCCTCTGCTCGGCCCCCTGGGAAACCCTGCTGCGGGGTCCCCTGGGAACACACGCGAACGGAGCTCGGACCGTGGCTGTTCACGCCCTGGGGGCGGACGAGCAGGGCCGGGGGGGGGGGGGGGGGGGGCCTCCAGGACCCGATGTGGCTGGAGCGTCCCCAGCTCCAGCCTGGGTCGCCTGGCTGCCCCATCCCAGCCCAGGTCCCGCCCTCAGGCCAATGCGCCCCGGTGGTGGTGGTGGGGAGTCCGCAGGGAGCAAAGGTTTTACTCGTGGCCCTCCCTGCCCAGAACGCACCAGCGAGGGGAGAGTCCGGGAGTGGCTGCTGACAGACACGCCCTGGGGTCCGGAAGACAGAACAGGGGCAGGGGTGCGGGGAGCTGGGGTGCAGCAGCAGGAAGACCCCGGCCGCGGGGGTCTCCAGCCGGGACATGTTTATTTACAAAGGCACAAGCACATCAGACAGCGGCTTCCTTCCGCGGCTCAGCTCAGAGGACCACGGTGTCCCCTCCTCGGGCTTCCACCCTCCCCTCCCAGCCCCACACCCCATCGTCCTGGCCCCCAGCCCAGGCCAGTGCTGGCGGCGCTGGGCTGGGCACTCTTACGGCCAGCGGCTCGTATTCCTGGTGGCTGGGGGCGGGGGTGGGGGGACCCTGCAAGGTAGGCTTGCTCCTCTGAGAGAGGCTCAGAAAACCGGGGGTGCGGGTCAGGTCTCACTGAGGGGTCCACAGTCCCCTCGGGACAGAGCTGGCCCCGGGCTCACATCCTCTGCTTTGCGCCTTCCCGGGGGGCTCAGTGGTCAAGAACCCGCCTGCAATGCAGGAGACTCCAGTTCCACCCCTGGGTGGGGAGATCCCCGGGAGGAGGGAACGGCACCCCAGTCCAGTGTTCTAGCCTAGGAAAGCCCACGGACAGAGGAGCCTGGCGGGCTACAGCCCACGGGGCCGCAGAGAGTCGGACACGACTGGCGGGCTCTGCAGCAGCAAGACCCGTCGCCCCGGGTGCTGAGAGCAGATCCCAGGGTCCAGGCTGGCCCCTGCATCTGCAGCCGCGCCTGAGCGCAGTCAGAAGCCTGTGCTGTTCAGAAAAGCAAGCTTCCCAAACAGTGGAAAACTCTCACAGCTTTGACGGACAAGTGGGTATTTTTGCAAAATTCCCGCTGACCTTTGGCCTGCACTGCCTCTGTGCCAAACACAGGGCTGGCCACTCACATCAGCTCCTTGAATCCCTCCCCACCCCACCACCCGCAGTCCCCTTAGGAGGCAGGAACTCCCAGACGCCTGTTTTTCAGACGGGGACACTGAGTCCCCGAGAGAGAGGAACTGCGTCTGGGTCCGTCGTGAGAGCTGCCCAATTCAGTCAACTTACAAACACACTTCAAAGCAAAGGCGTTTTTCAAAGGCCAAACTCGGTGACTCAGCAACTCCCGTCCTAGGCATGTGTGACTCAGGTGAAAACAGGCGCTCCAACCAAAACTTACACCAGAATGTGCAAATGCTATTTCGCAACATTTCCAGAACAATCAGAAGGTAAACAACACAGGCATCCATCAACTGATGAGCGGGTCAGGAAGGACCAGTCAGAAGCCTGGGACACACACACACACTCTCTCCCGTATATAAGACGGATAACCGACGAGACCCACTGCATAGCACATGGAACTGTCCTCAGTACTCTGACGAGCTGGAGGAGAAGAGAACCCAAACACACGCGCACGCGGGCCTTCCCGGGTGGCAAAGCGCCCACCTGCCGATGCAGGAGGCACGGGCTTGACCCCCGGTCCAGGAAGCGCCCGCGTGCCTCAGGGCGGCTAAGCCCGCGAGCCACACCACCGCGGCCCGCGCCCTGCAACGAGACGCTGCCGCGCCAGAGAGGAGCCCGACTCGCCGCAGCTGGAGAAGCGCTCACGCACAGCAGCAAAGGCCCAGCACCGCCGAAGCGAGGGATGAGTGATCACAAAGGACAGACACGTGGACGTGCTTAACTGAATCGATGTTGCAGCACGCTGAAACACAACACTGCAAATCAACGCCGTCAAAGCGTCAGTCGCTCCGTCGCGTCCGACTCTTTCCGACCCCGTGGACTGTAGTCCGCCAGGCTCCTCCGTCCACGGGATTCTCCAGGCAAGAATTCTGCAGTGGGCTGCCATTCCCTTCTCCAGGGGATCTTCCCGACCCAGGGATGGAACCCAGGGTTTCCCACATCGCAGGCAGATTCTCTGCTATCTGCCACCTTCACTTTAAGTCAATTATATGCTAGTAAAATAATAAAAAAAAACCCTGATGAATTGATAAATACAAGGGCATACCAAAGTGGTCTATCCATAGAAGGGAAGATCATTGGCTTAGAAGGCTACAGCGTGGATGAATCTCCCAAACTTTACGGCAGGAAGTGAAGTGAAAGTCACTCAGTCGTATCTGACTCTTTGTGACCCCATGACTATACAGTCCACGGACTTCTCCAGGCCAGAATATCGGCGTGGGTAGCCTTCGCCTTCTCCAGGGGATCTTCCCAACCCAGGGATCGAGCCCAGGTCTCCCGCCCTGCAGGCAGATTTTTTACCCACTGAGCCACCAGGGAAGGCAGCCCCCAAATAGCAGGCGGCAGCCTGACCCCACATATGCGAAATGTCCACAACAGGCCCGTCCAGAGGCGGAGAGCAGGTGCCGGTGAGCATGGGGCTTCCTTTCGGGGTGATGAAACTGGGAAGCGGCGAGGGGAGGCGGCTGGCTGCCCAGCGCTGAGAGCGAACTAAGTGCCCCTGAGCGGTTCACGTGAAAACACTTGCTTTTCTGTTACATAATCCCCCATCTCCACCATACAAAACGGAAAAACTGTTTTTGTCTGTTAACCCGGGAACTTGGGAACATTATCCAGCTGTTTCCTGACGAGTTGGAGCGTCGTTCCGGACAGACGTCAGGACGGCCTGGCACTGGGACCCCCGGCCGCCGCGGGCAGAGCCAGGGCCGCGCGTTCTCATGTGGCTGGGTGGTTCCTCTGTTTTGCCTTCTTCCACCGGCAGGCTGGCAGCTGTCCCTTCCTGCAACCACACCATGCGGGTCAACATCCTTTTCCAGAGAGACGGCCCCCGTCCAGTCGGCCCCCGCAGCCCAGCGGGGTTCTGTGGGAGGATGGAGGGGCAGAGGGCATCCCAGGAGCCAGGCCTGCCAGTCCTCAGGCGGCCACCGGGACTGTGACACCCCCAGGCCAGCCTGGCAAGTCCAGCAGGCACAGAAGGCCCTGATGCTGGCTGACAACCGCCCCTAGGCCAGAAAACGCAGTTGGGAGGGGCCTGAGCTTGCCCCACCCTCCAGGCAGCCCCGGGTGCCCTGAGCCAGGCTGAGCTCTTGGAGGCGAGGCCCCATCGACAGACACAACAGCCCATCCCACCCAGCTGGGTGGAGACCAGATTACCAGGTCCACTTGGCTGGCCTTCCAGCACCAAAGCCCGCGTGCACCCAGGGCGAGCAGACCTGACCAGCACCCACGACGGCATCGGAGGACTTTCCCCTGTCTCCAAGGACCCACCCACCTGTGCCTGCGGCTCCCGGATCCCCTGGGAGCAGGTGGGGGAGGGGAAGGTCACTGATGCTTCGGTCCCAGACGGAGGCTGCAGGACCAGCTGGGAGCAGCCGCAGCCCTCAGCCGGGCCATGACCCAGACTCTGCACAGCCCAACTCCGTGACCTGGAGCAATCAGCTCCAGACAATCAAACTAACATTTACTGAGCACCCCCTCCCTCGGGCCAGCAGTGCCGGACACGGGATGGCGGGGCACCTAGCCCCGGCTCCGAGAGCCACAGAGCCCCAAGAACCGTGAGGCAAGCCCACCAACAAGGGCGGCCGGACCCCCAGGCGGGCAGCAGAGGAGGAGGTCTCCCCCAGGAAGTAACCACGGGGTGAGGGGGCAGGTGCCGGGTCCCCTGGGAAGGACAGAGGAGCAGGAGGCCAAGAGAAGGCGGGGCTGAGGCTGGGAGGGTGAGGCCACAAGCCAAGGGGTGCGCAAGGCCACCCGGAGCGGGACGCGGAGAGGAGGGGCTTTCTAGGAGCCTCCGGAGGGCCTGGCCCCACCCCGCCTCTGTTCCAGAGCTGGAGAGGATTCACATCTGCCGTCTGAGCCACAGTCTGCGGTCGTTTTGTTTGGGTGCCCAAAGGAGGCTGACCAGACACGGCCTGTGGCCTGTAAGCGGCGCCACAGGAGAAAGGGCTGCCCGAGGAGGCCAGAGGGTTTTCCGGGGGCGAGGGCAGGGTGGGAGAGGAACCATCAGGGACGGCCCCACAGAAGGAGGGGACGGAGTCCCAGGGCGCCCCACGCTTGGGGAGGGTGACATGCGGGAACGCGGCAGGGGGCAGCAGTCCTGCTGGGGCAGCCGGGGGCTGTGGAGGTCGCGAGGGTGGGCCCGGGGGGCAGGCGACGCTGGCGGCACGTCTGGGTGAGGAGCTGGACTGCGGCCGGCAGAGGCTTGTGACGGTCACTCTGGGGGAGCGGGTACAGTGCCCGGCTTCAGGCAGAAGCTACATGGACACTCGGCAGGAACTGGCCGACGGCTCGGACACGGGAGGAGGGGCCAAGAGGACAGCGCGTCCCCACCGCCGGCGTCTCAGACCTGGCCACGGGGAACCCGCGGGCGGAGGCCCCCGGGGACGCGGCAGAGGACGGCACTGCAGGACGGGGTCGGGGGGCATCACCGATCAGCAGGGGCCCCCTCAGTGGCCTGGGCACCCGGCCAGGAGCCGCGGCCCTGCCGGGAGACCCCGCTGGGTCTGCAGGCCCCACCGGACCCTCTCCTGCAGCAGCCACTCAGCGCTCGCCTTCTCCTCCTCCCTGGCCCCAGAGCAGGGCCTGGCCCGCCTTTCCCACGGGCAGAGGCCCTGGCACCCGGCCCCACGCTGCCCAGAGCGAGTGTCCGGGTGCCCTCATCTCGGCCGCCGGCCTGGAAGGTTGGTTTCTCTCTCTTGCCCACGTGGTCAAGAGAAAGGCTGCGGCCTGCATGGGCCGCTCCGACACAGACTCCAGAACAGGGAGACGCGTGGGTGTGGGTCCCTGGGCACCGGCCACCTCGCATATTCACTCCTGCGCTGGGCACCGCCCCCCCCCCCCCCCCCGGCGTCCCCAGGGCGTTCCCACCCGGAGGGCTGCCTCCCAGGGGGCATCGGCCCTGCTGACCTGGCTACCTGTCCTCAGTGCTCTTGGGAGAGTCTGCCGACAGCTGGCAGCCCACGGGGTGGACACTGCTCTTCCCGGGCTCAGCTTCACCTCCAGCTGCAGGAGGCTTGGGTGGCCCTGAGTCTGAGCCACCATGTGGGCGGCGGGGAGGGCAGGGGCTGCAAGGGGGCCCACCTGCCCACCTGCTGTGGCGCTGCCTCCGCCCGGTGATGGCCCTTTCGCTCATCAGGGCGGAAGGGCCTCTCCTGCCAGAGCAGCCCCTGATAAGTCCAGGGCGGGGGGCTGGCGCCCAGCCCTCGCTGGTCCTCTGGGCGTGGGGACAGCCTCGGAGACCGGGCATCAGGGTGCCGGCCCGAATGCCACCACGGGGAGGGTGTGCCCCCGGCTGCCTGCTGCAGGCCTGAGGTCAGCTCCCCCGAGACGCGTGTGAAGCAGTGAGGGAAAGCAGTTTGGGGCTGTGCCTTCCCTGAGTCTCGGGCCCCGCCCTCCACGTCCACCCAGAGGGACGCGACCTTGAGGGGCCTGGACCGAAGGCAGCCTGGGAGCCCAGAGCAACGCACACGTGTGTTACTTGAGGGCTGCTTCTCTGTGCACCTCCAGGGTCCACTCACTGACCAGGCCGGCAGCCAGCCGGCCAGGGGCAGGGGCAGGGCAAGGGCGCAGCCAAAGCCAAGACCGCCAGATCCAAGGTCAGACTCCAGGGCCCCAGCTCCCGGGTCTCGTGCCAGGACTCAGAGGGCGTGGTCTGAGCACCTCCCTGCCCCGTCTATGCCGGGGGCTGATCAGGGCTTTCACTTGGGGGCCATCCCGGGGGGTCCGCGAGGAGGCCAGGGTGACCCAGGGCCTGGTGCTCAGTTTTAGCCTCTACGGTCGCCTGCTCCAGCCAATCGGAGGGTGGGGGGAGAACCCTGGTCTCCAGGAGTCCAGGGCGTGTGACGCCGGCCGCCCCGTCGTCCTGCACCCCAGCTGCCCCTCTGGACAGCAGCAGGCATCCAAGGCACGTCCACCTTTCCGGGCTCTGCCATCAGGAAGCTTGGGGGCCCATGGGTTCGGCTGGTGCACCCCAGGGCCTCAGACCCTCCTCAGGCCTTCACGGTTTCCCCCCATGTTCTTAGTTCACGCCGGTCCAGTTTTGACGGCTGCCGCAGATCCCTTTGGAAACAGGCAAGCAAAACCAACACAAACACAGCCTCCACCCAAGCTGGCAGGCTCCCTGGCCCACATCCTGCTCTCCTCCTTTGGGACCCGGAGGCCCCGCTGTAGCAGGGGGCCCCTCCCCGGGCGGGGCAGGGCGCGGCATCTCCTGAGAAACCCTGCAAACCTCCTCCTCAGGCCCCATGATTCAGTTCCTTCAAGTGTCCTGTGGGCTGTTTTCCAGCACAATCTCTTCTTACGTATGAATCAAGATCCTGGATCAGGCTTTCTGCTGCCATGACTGACGTGAATTTTCCCTTTAGAAAATAGTCTTCCCACAGGACCCAAAGTCATTCTTCTATTAAGAGTGTGTGTGCACGTGAAGGCAGCTGACACCATCTTTTTGTCTTATGGCGTGTCGCCTGTGTCGCCGGGTTCTTGGCAGAGATGAAGAGTTAGTTGCCCAAGCTGTGTGACGAATTCCTCAGTCTGTGGTGATGGCAAGGAACAGCCAAATTATGCAGCTGAGGACAGGAAGGTGGTGGCGGCCTCTCCTGGTTACTGGGGCCAGGCTCAGCAGGCTACAGCTTGATTCGGCCCACGGCTTGCTTTTTTGAAAATAAAGTTTTATTGGAACACGGCACTCTCTGAAGACGGACAGCTGTTTTCAATCTGGGATGGTGAGGCTGAGGAGCTGCGACAGACACCACCTGGCTTGCAGAGCTGAGAACGTTTAACAGCGGGGTCTTTGCAGACACAAGGTAGCTGACCGCCCCGCTCAAACCCCGTTTAGCATAAAAAGCAGAGCTGGAGGGGCCCCAAAATAATGACTCTACGTACAGAGAGGCAGTTTTATTTGAGTTAGGTTTACCATGAAAATGCCAGCCCCCTCATTTCCACTGGAAAGGGGCCAGAAAGAGCGAGTCCGGAGACCCAGGTCTGGGCGGAAGTGATGTCAGACCAGGCGCAGGGCTGGGGGTGGCGACCCAGAGGCGGCCCTGTACGTGCTTCAGCGCCAGGACATTCTGAGCGAGGAGTGGCCTGCTGTACACACACCTTCACCTTGAGCTTGGAAAAGTCCCCTCGAAGCCAAAAACCACGCGGACCTGGGGCTGCCTGAACACGCTGAGCGCCTGAAGGGGCGGAGAGCAGGGCCTGGCAGAAAGCACTGGAGACGTGGCTTTGGACAGCACGCGTGCAGACTCGGACGGAAGGTGCCTCTTCACTGCTGGCATCCACCACTCGCTGCACCTACTGCGCGCCTGCCCCGCAAAGCAACGGGCCCCGTCTTCAGGCAGAGGCGGGGAGGGAACCCTAGGGTTCAGCCTCACAGAGGGGGCGGGGCGCGAGCAAGCATCTGAGCTGCCCAGGGGCCAGAAGGAAGGACATCTTGACTGTGAACTTGGTTAAACACGGACGGGCTGTCAGGGGAGAGGGACACATTCCCATCCAGGGAGGCTCTGCCAAGGAGAAGCCGCTTTCAAGTGCATCTTCAGTGCCGGGTTTTCAGCTGCGTCATCAGAGTTGGCCTCATCGCCCCCCCCCGCCAAGAAGAACACCTCTCCCCCTTTTGATTCAGCGTGTCTCCCGAGACGCTCCCAGATGGCTGGCTGGTCAAATCCCAGGAGCACGGAGCCCCTTGAGAACATCCAAGGTCCTGAGTATATTGCAGGTTTGGTCTCTGGGATGGTTTTTATTTTTTAAATGATTTTATTTTTGGCTGCACTGGGTCTTCACTGCCGCACACGGGCTTTCTCTTGGTTGCAGCGAGCAGGGATTACTCTCTAGTCGCTGGGCATGGGCTTCAATTGCGGTGGCTTCCCCTGATGCAGAGCAGGGGCTCTAGCACACGCAGGCTTCAGCAGCTGCGGCAAGCGCGCGCCACAGTTGTGGTTCCCGGGCTTAGCGGCTCCGGGGCCTGTGGGATCGTCCTGATCAGGGATCAAACCCGTCTCCTGCATCGGCAGGTGGATCCGTTACCGCTGCACCACCAGGGAGGCCCTGGACACTTCTTGAACTGAAGGCTCTCTGCGGAGGCGGGACCATCTCACAGGGTCCAAGTGCTGGGCGGAGACCGTTGCAGATCAGGTCAGCCCCTGGGTGGCCTTGTCAGCCCCGGGAGTGGGGTGGGGTGGGGAGGGTCCCAGCAGGTCCCGTTGAGGAAACCAGACTCTGTCCATCGATGGTAACAAACGTGTCCCTCAGGTGGGGAAGGTGCCGATGTGACAGAGGGTGGGGGCAGCTGTGCCTGTGTGGGGGCGTATGGGAAACCTCCAGACCTTCTTCTCGAAGTGCACTGAAGCTGATACTCTAAGAGAAAGACACCTCACCCCCAAACCCACCAAAGAAGTCACTGCCAGAATGTCCCTGAGGTCCGTACCCTGCCCTCTGGGCCCGTCTGCCTTCTGGACCCCTGGACGAGTCCCCTGCATGCGCTCTGTCCAGAAAGCGCGGCCATGGCGAGTGGGGAAGGGCGGCGGGCGTTCACACCCCCGCCCGGGAATCTCCCGTGTGTGAAGGTGCTCCCAGTATTGCCTGCTACCCCCACACACCTTCCGAGGGTGCTGGTGACTCCACCGCCCCAACTCTCCAGTGGCTCCTCCTGCGGGCGCCCGCAAGCCTGGCCCAGTTGACCGCTGCAGGCCGGCCCTCGGGAAGCCCCAGGTCCCCAACAACTTGGACGGTGTCCGGCTTGCAAAGCCGGGGAGCACCTTTCTGCCACCCTGGGCCATGCCCCCTGCTCAGCCTCGTCTCTACCCCGTCACAGGCCCCCCTGTGGATTCTGCCGTCCCGGCGGGGCGGCCACAGCTGCACATTAAATTCCTGGCCGTGTTTCCGCGGCGGGGGGTGGTGGAAGGCTTTGGGCTCCCCGGGCGTGGAGATCTTTGCCCACACACAGATTCCTGGGGCTGGAGAATCCTAGAAGCTGTCCCGCATGCCAGACCCGCCTTCCTGGTCACTGGGGAGCCCCGCGGCCAGCTGTCAGCCACCCCGCACAGCAGGAATCTGGCAGGAACGTGCCCTGCGCCCTTCCCCGGATACCAGGGCCCTTCCCCGGATACCAGGGCCACCTGCCCCATCTGGCCGGGCACACGGCAGTCCTCAGTGGCACGGGGCTCCTGCCTCTCCGCAGTGGGGGCCGTGGGTGGGTGGGGCACAGGGCCTGGGACCAACGGACGGGGTGGCGGACGGCATCAGGCGGTGACCGTTCCGCTCTGCGAGGGTTCTCTCGTTTGTCAGCTGGGAGTGACTCGAGGAATCTATAGGGCTGGGCCGGGACCCACGGCTACGGCTGTAACAGCCGGCACGTGGCAGGTGCCTCATGGAGGAGGGGCTCTGCATCGACTCGATCCCCCCTCCCGTCCGCAGAAGGCTGCGCAATCCACCCTGGATGGGAGCCGGGTGTGAGGGGTGTGTGTGCAGGGGGTCCATCCTGGGGGCTAGGCCGACTGTGCCCGCCCCGCCCTGGACAGCGCGGCCACCCGCCCCGTCCAGCTGGGCTCGCGGAGCATGCAGGCTCGCGAGTTACGCTCCCGCCTACACCCGCTCACACGTTTCTGCCCCGGGTTCAGAGGGGCAGCCGGACACCAGGCTAGAGTGGCGGGAGGAGGGGGCTGGGGGGGTAGTCCCAGGAGAGGAGGTCTTTGGGGTCTTCCCAGTCCCCCCAGGGTGCCCTCAGCCAGTCCAAAGGTCCCCTGCACGCCGCCCTCCTGTGTCCTCCAGCCTCCTCTCCGGGGACCTGCTCGCCACTCGCTGGCCCAGACCTCAGCGTGACGTGACCCCCTAGTTTCCACTTGCTCTCCAGGAGCTGGGAGTTGGGGGACCCAGGGCTCAGCCCAGGACGGCGTCTGTGGATCCCGCAGGCCCAGCCCCAAGGGCCAGGGAAGGCGCCTTCCGAGTGCCGCTTTGCCAAGCACGGGGCCTGGCACCTCCTCCTTGGGACTTGTGGCCAGCGGACTGGCTGAGCCCTGTTTCCAGCAATGAGAAGCCTGGGGCCCAGCGAGACACAATCAACGGCCCAGGCCACCCAGCTAGGCGGTGGCGGGACCTGGCACGTGGACTTCTGCCCCAAGCCTGCCACTCAGGTGCCATCCTGCCGCCGGAGAGTCTGGGGCCTCGGGGCAGACGGAGCCTGACCCGGCTGGGGGCTGCCCGTCGGCTCTGTGACCCTCGGGCTGGTCAGCGGGCCCACCTGATGGGTCACGGCCTGTCCCAGCCCCGAGGGGAGACACCAGGCCAGGGGGACGCGGCGCCGCCGAGCTGCAGGGACGTGGGAGGTCTGTGCTCAGGTGACACTGGTACCCAGCCCATCACCTCGAGCGTCCAGGCGCCCCCACGGGCCAGGGCTCATGCGTGCGGGTGTGGCGTGTTTCTTCTGATCCGGCCTGTGTTGAGGGGCGGGACGGTGCCTGCACAAGAGGCCCCCGCGTCCCGCCCGGCAGTGGCCGGAGCGGGGACAGGACTCGGATGCGGGTTCTGGCATCTCGATGCAGGCTGGAAGCAGGAGGAAGGCCAGGGAGCCCTCAGGCGCAGGGGGTGGGAGTAAACCCAGGGGAGGGCCCCCTGTCAGGCTGGAGGTGGGGGTGTCAGACTTTTCAGGGAGGGGCATCTCAGAGTGCCTCCCCCGTCAAGGCTGAGGGGTGCTCCTGCGGGAGCTGACTCCCCAGGACTGAAGGAGGCAGGGGCGCGGGGCGGGCACGTCCCCCGGCTCTGAGGCGTCTCCTGTGACACATTGCTGGACGCCGGCCAGCCCAGGTGCCGGCCAGGTTCTAACCCGCCCCCCAGAGAAAGGCTGGTCCCATCACACGAGATCCTCGAGCTGCTGTCCGGCTCCACGCGGCTCAGGGCTCAGCCGTCTCCTCCCCAGGACACACCGTGGCCGGGCAGCCAGCAGGCCAGGGGCTGCCCGCCTGCACCGTGCTCACGGCCTCTCTGGGGAGGGCGGGGGGCCCCTGCAGGCCCGAGTCCAGCTGCTCAGATCGGGCCGCTGCCCCGTTGGACCGCCCTGCGGCAAGTGCCCCGGTCCCAGCCAGGAGCAGGCGCGTCTCGGGCTGGAGTGAGGGGAGACTCACAGACGGCTGGGGCTGACTCTGGGCCTCGGAGACGCTTTAGAAGGCGTGTAATGTGGGAAGGGTCTTTTTGCTGGCAGGGCGCTGGGGGACGTGGTCGGGTTCCTTCCTGGAGAAAGCGGCTGGAAAGGGCCTGAGGCGTGTGCCAGGCCGCTGTGTGGGTGGGCGAGCGACCCGGGGGGTCTCCCCCCTGCCACTCCGGCAGGGGGTTGGCGGTGCCCAGTCGGGAGGGACAGAGACCTCAGGGTCAGCGATCTGAGGCCCAGGAATCGGGCTTGTCGTCTCCAGGCCTGTCTGGCAAGTCCGAGCCCAGATCCCGTGGCTTTAAAACAGGACCCTGGGAACTGCAAGCCTGCGGCATGCATGATCTGGGTGAGCCGGGCTGGGATTCCACCACGTGGGGCGTTTCTGAAAGACGTCCTAAGCCCAGTGCTGGGGTCGGGCCACCTCTGGGGGCACTTCTGGTTGCTGTGTCCTCCTGATTCCTGCGAGAAGGGCCTCCTCCTGGTGGGCCCAGGGTCTCCTGTGGCTTGGGGGGTCCACGCTGCCCATGTCCACGAGCTGCATCTCTCTGGAGGACTCGCCTTTCCCCGAAGGTGTTCAGAACTGACGCCCCAGACCCCTGTGCGGACCTGCTCTCCGGGCTGGCCTGCAGGTGGGCCCCCCGCCCGAGCCGGGGTCTGGCAGCTGTGCCCGTCATGGGCGTGGCCAGGGGGTCGCGGAAGCAGGAGCAGCGCCCAGCGACTGGGACTGAGCTGTGGGGCCGGGGCAGGCTGGCGCTCGCGATGACAACTGGGATTATCACCGGAGGTGGTAATTCCCACGCCAACGGTTTCAGGTTTCAGGTCAAGAACTGAGGCCAGTCTTCCCGTGGCCTTTGGACAAGATCCTCGCAGCTTGTTTTCTGCCTGGCTCCTCAGCTGCTTCTGAGACCCTGAGCTCCAGGGGGTGGGGAAGCCCCTCTCGGGTCTGGGACGGTGTGTGTGGGGGCCACGCCTTCCTGGTGGGTGGCTCTGAGACGGGGCGGTGTGTTCAGCTTTCAGGGTGGGCCGGAGGGACGGGATCGCCAGGTCGGGGTCCCCGCCGACTCAGCGGCCTGACGGGTGCCACGGGCCTGCGGCCACGTGACCGCAACCCCCCACACGGGGAAGACACTTCCCAGCACCACCCTCCAACCCCCAGAGAGCGGCCCCCACCCCATCCCCCAGAGCAGAGCCTGCAGCCTGGCGTGGACGCAGAGGGCCGCACCGAGGGTCCCGGGCAAGCTGGGCGGGAGGGGGCGTGGTGTGGACCTCAGGCAGCCCTCGTGGAATGGACCACATGAACAGCTAAGGCATCTGATAATTACGAGAAACGATGCCTGTGCTTCTTGACGCTTCCCGCTCTGAGAGGGGAGCCCCTCTCTGCTAGTCACCCCCAGGGTGTGTGTGTGGGGTATTATTATCCCCACTGCACTGGTGGGAATGGGGAGACGGGAAGCCAGCCGGCCGGCCCACGGGGACCCCAGCTTGTCTGCTGTCTCTTCCGCAGAGATGACCGGAGCAGCCCCCAGGGGCGGGGGTGTCGGGGGCTGGGAACGGGCCTCACACTTCCTTCTCTGAACGTGCAGCTCCAGGTGGGCGGCGCCGGGGCCTCTCGGACTTGGGGGGCACAGAACTCTTTCCCGAGTGGACACAAGACTTCAGCCCTGACTTCTGCTCAGGTGGACTATGCCTCAAATTCTGGTGTCAAACACCAGGTATCACCGCCCCCCACCCCTGGCCCGCTCAGAGTTCAGTCCCAGGGCATCTGAAACTGGTCCGGCTCAGGGTGTGGCTTTGGACCTGTGAGGCTCTCCAGGAGCTGGCCTCGGCTGGGCAGATCTGCCAACGTGAACCCCGGTTTTGCAACTTGATTTGCCAGTTCCAGGGGCTCGGGACATGGGGGCTTCCTCTTGGAAACCTTCAGCTTCTCTCTGAGAACAAGGTGGTTCCAGGGGCCCCAGCCCTCAAGGATGAACACCCCACCAGGGGCCAGGCACACACTGTCTCGGGATCTCAGGGGCCCCAGCCCTCGAGGATGAAACCACCCCCAGGGCCGGGCACATGCTGTCTCGGGATTCTCGGGATCTCAGGGGCCCCAGCCCTCAAGGATGAACCCCACCAGGGCCAGACACGCGCTGTCTCGGGATCTCAGGGGCCAGGAGGGAGTCAGTGCCCTCATCTCCAAGACGAGGCTCAGAGACGCCCGTGTGGGTGGGCTGGAGCCCAGCCCCGGGGCTGCACGCTCCCTGACGGCTGCACGCACAGACACACGCACATTCACTCGCACGTGCATACCCACCCCCGTGGGCACACGTCAGGACCTCCGCAGGGTCGAGCCCTCCTCCTGCTGCTAGGGGATCCGCATCCCCCTGCTCGACACAGACCTGCCACCCAGAGACCCAGGGGGACCAGGGCGGGGGCGGAACTCCCACTCACCGAGGTCCCCGCCCCACCTCTGCCCCAGGCTCGGGCTCCGGAACCCAGCGTCCTGGCCCTGCCAACCCGGCTTTGGCCTGTCCGCTCTGCTCACACACGTGTCGCTGGCTCAGTCAGGGGCTCGAGCGGCCCCCTTCCACCCAGGCCACGTCTCCCCACGCCCTTCGCCCTTCCTTCACCCCATCCCACCTCCCCCACCCTGCTCCAGGAGACCCCACCCCCGGCCGGTGCCGGAACAAGCCCGGCTCAGCATCCACAGCACTCGGCAACCACACGATTTACTGCCGTCCACAGGCCTGTCCCACTGTCTGCCGAGAGTCGTGACTTTGTTTCCTTTTCACCCTCCAGGGTGGGACTTCCCGCCTCCCACTCAAGCTGGAAACCGCCCGTCTCAAACTCGCCTGGGGCCTCACTGCACCGTGGACCCAGGACGAGGCGGGCGGGTCTCCTTTCCTCCAACAAATGTTAACTGAGCACCTACTGTGTGCCCCGAGTCGCTCCAGGCAATGGGGACACAGGAGTGACCACAGGCCTCGGGGAGCTTGCTCTGGAGGACACGGAGTGGACGGACGGCTGCGGGGGACCCTGGACAAGGGTCACTCGTCATCCTAAAGAGGACTCCACCGTCCCCAAGGCCACCTGCAGACGGCAGAAAATCCAGTGAACTCAACCAGGAAGAGGAAGACCACGTTTGCCACCACCCGGGGGGGGGGTCTGTCCTGAGTCTGAAGAAATGAAGTGTTCTTGACCTCGGAAGTGAGACCCCGAAGGAACTGAAGGAGCTGAGACTTTCCTTAGGAAGCACTGAGCGGGGCTTCCCTGGACGTCCAGGGGTTAAGAGCCCGCCTGCCAATGCAGGGGACACAGGTCTGGCAGCTAAACCCAGGAGCCGCAACTGCTGAAGACACGCTTAGAGCCCGTGCTCCACACGGAGAGAGCCCACCGCAGAGAGAAGCCCGCCGCCGCAGCCAACGGCAGCCCCTACTCACTGCAACGAGAGGAAGCCCAGGCGGAGACCCAGCACGGCTGCTGATCAACACAGACGCCCTGAGCAACGCGGATGCCCTCACCCGGCCTCCATCTGGGCACACGGATGGCTGCCAGGGGTTCTCTGCTCCCCGCCTGCAGGGCCTACAGGACCCCCTGGGCCCCTTGCTCTGGACCTGACATCTGGGACTCCTCCCGGGAGGACCTCGCCCACCCGCCCTGGGTGGGGGTGTGGGCAGAAGCAGGAGACCCACCGTCTACACTGGCGCCAGAAGGAACCGGGGTGAAGACGAGAGGGCGCGAGGCAGTGCGGGGCCTGGCAGGGGCCAGACCCTCGGGGGGAGCTGACACGCCCCCTCACGTCCCGGCTGTGAGACACGGGTGTCCAGGCTCTCCCAGGGGTGGGGGCGGTCATACGCGCCCGGGAGCAGCAGACGTCCGCCGTGTCCACAGGGGGTGATTCCTTCACTTCACGCCGCGTCTCGTTTGTGCACAGGCGAGCCGATCAGGGATGCGAGGGCCTCGTGCGCGAGGAGGACTCCTGTATTAGCGGCCAAAGCGAGTCTGCCTCGAAGTGGCCGGAGCCGGGGTAACACGAGGTGAGGGGAGCCCATGAGGGTGGGCGTCCCACACCATCAGGAACTGGCAGGGCCCGAGGGTCAGACGGGAGCGCGGGCCCACGGGGTCCTGAAGGCCTGGGCGCCTGGGGGGCCGGGTGCAGCAAGCCCACAGCACCAGGAGCGGGGCAGGCGCCCACGCCACGCGGGAGGAAGCCCCCTGCTCAGAGGGGGCAGGTCCGCAGCCTGAGCTCTCCCCGCGAGCAGGACCCACAGCGCTGGTCAGGCCGGGACCGCCTCCCTGCTCCCCAGGCACGGTCTGCAAGCCCCGGTTTCTCTCCACAGGGCGGGTTCGGGGGGGACCAGGGCCGGGCTCTCTGTCCGGCAGGCTCCGGGTGTCCGGGCCACACCCGCCCCGGCAGGCGGCCGGCTGGGCTGCGTGGGAACGCCCTTCCTCCCGACGGCCAAGCATCCCACGAGGAGGCGGAGTGTGGTTTCCCGTGTAGTTATTTGCTTAACTTTTAATTCTGAAACAGTTTCAAACTCACGGAAAAAAAAAAAAAAACCCTGTTAGCAGAGTTCAAAGAACCGTGTGTTTAGGGCAGCGATGACCAGGAAAAGGGAGCCCCGAGGGTACCGCCCAGAGAGCGCCGTCCTCAGACACCAGGAGCCTGCGACGCCCCCTCCGCCCACGCAAGCACGCTCAGGGGCCCACGCCGGCCTCCCGGAGGTGGTCGACCAACACTCCTCACCCAGGAGCCTGGAGTCCTCGGCTACGGAACCTTCACTGTCGCCACGTGCTGCTTATCTCACATTCCACCCGACTCCTGAAACCCCTTTCCCCCTGCGGGACTAGGTCAGCCTCTTTCCAGCTTTCCACTGTTACGAATACAATGAATCAGCTCGTACAATAATACCAAAAGGAAAAGGGAAAAAAAAAGTCCTATTTCCTTAGGAAAATCTAGGGTGGGATTCCTGGGTCTGAGTTTATAAACACTGTTAATGACTCCTGAACAACGTGGACACGGAGGACTCGAGAGAAAGGGGCTGGGAGTCAACCAGACTTTGCAGAAACCAGGCATCCGCATTCTGAAGCCAGGCCAGGTCGGCCAGACTTCCTGAACCTGGCAAAACTCAGTGGACTCTGGCTAGTCTAGAAAAGGAGCCCGGTTTCCAGGAAAGGGCAGACACCCGGGTCCCAGTTTCTGCCTGCTTTCCAGACCCCCTGGTCCCTCAGGGCCCCCGCACGTCCCCGTCGGCCGGCCCCCACCCCAATTCCCGACCTGCTGACTGGGGGGCAGGACCCCGGTCCACTCCAGGGCCGGTGGCAGGAGGGTACCTACCCACCCCGTTCCACTCAGGAAGCAGAGTGTCAAAAACACACAGGCGCGGGAGTGCCGGCCCACCTCGACGCTGGCTTCATCACTGACTTGCCCAGCGGCGGGCAGGTGGCTCACCCAGAAAACCACTCCACCGCCTCCTGGGGTGGAACCTGATCGGAGGTTCGCCACATCCAGGAGCGCCTGGCTCAAGTTTTCTTGGCAGAGAAGGTGTCTGACGACGACCACGGGATGCGCCACCAGAAACACGCCTTTCCAAGGACTCCTGCCTCTCATCAGCGCCGGCTCCACCCCCAGCACGCTGTGCCCAGGGACACGGCACCCGGCCCCATCCCTCATCCACGGCCGGCACCCGGCCCCATCCCTCATCCACGGCCGCCGTGTGTGGGGGCACGCCCGCAGGCGGAGCAGGTCGCAAGGGCTCAAGCGGAAACACGTTCCCGCCACGCTCACAGCAGCCAAAGGGGAAACCAGCCGCCGATGGACGCAGCCCTCCGCGTGCCCTTCAGTCCTAAGAAGGAAGGACGTTCTGAGACTGCCACGCCGTGGACCAGCCCTGAAGCCACGCTGCTGAGCGGAATAAGCCGGACACGAAAGGGCAAACGCGGCAGGATCTGTGAGGCGCCTGGAGCGGGCAAGCCCAGAGACAGAACGTGGAAGCAGGGGGTGCAGCGCTGTTCGTATTTCTTGGGGACATACAGGTGGGAAGTTCTGGAGTCAGACGGCGGTGACGACTGCAGGACAATGTGAATGTACGCACGCTGTTAAGCTGTCACCTAATTCTTTGCCATAATTTTAAATGAAAAAAAAGTTTCATGACAACTGAAAACCTTGCCTTTGACCCCTCGCACGTGCAGGTTTGGACCACGCATGCACATGCACGCACACGCATGCACACGCGCGCAGACCCAGGCTCCGAGCCGGCGTGCCCCCTCACCCCACCCCACGCCTGCTGACAAAGAGCTGGGCGTTCTGGGAAGCAGGTATGTGTCTCGGCTCTGAGGAGGAAGCTGTACCAGCTCCCTGCCCGGCCGACTCCTCCCTGGAGAAGACGCAGGACCCCGGTCTCCAGGGCCGGCCGCCCCTGGCCTCCCCCCGGCCCGTCCCCAGGACAGCGCACGCTTGTGGAGGAGCTGCGGACACACGACAAGGGGCAGCTCCTCACCCTCCACCCCCCGCCCCCGGCCAGGAAGCAGGGCGGTCTAAGGACAGGCCTTCCAGAAGAATCTGGGAAACGGGGCCGCGTCCACCCAGAGCCACAAAACCGCGGACTCACTCGTGCGAAAGGTCCAGAAAAGGCAAGTCCACACAGACAGATAGACAGAGGACGAGCGGTGCCCGGGTCGAGGGCGGGCCGGGAGTCGGGGGGACCGCTGGGGGCTGCAGGGTTTACTTGGGGGGGCGGGGACGAGGTCGTGGGACGAACGAGCGCGCTGGACGCCGGCTCCCTCGGCCGGTGGACCTGGAGAGGCCACGGGACTCGGGGAGCGCGGGGACCGGACGGGATGCAAGGGCCTCGGGGAAGCTGTGGAGCAGGAGGAGAGGGGGCGCGACCGCGACCCCGGCCGGGACGGGAGGGGACCAGCAGTGGACACACAGCCCCCCGGGGGGTCACAGTGGCCCCGCGTCCCCCCCCGGAGCGCGAGGGGCTGGACCCAGAGGCCCCCGCTGCAGGATCCCGACCACCGCACGCCCGGGAAGGAGGAGGCCCAGCCGCACGTCCGCGCGGCCGGGGCCGGGGGCTGCGGGCGGCGGGGAACACGGGACGGAACTCGGGGGGTGGGACGGCGGTTTAGGGGACGACACAGCGGCTGTACACCTCGACTGTGGCTACACCACCATCAGCGCTCGGAGCAGCGGCCCGAGGAGCGACTCCCGCTGTCTCTTAAACTACATTTCAAGGCGCATGCACCTGTACTGACATTGTAGCATCTTTTGAATCTTTCGCATTTTAAAAAAAAAAAAAAGAAGAGATAACTTACATGTACATTTCTTAACCTCTGACTCAAAGTTTCACTTTCCTAACAAGGAAAAAAATTCCTGTAACTGAAAATCTGTTAAAAGGGAAAAGGGAATTGGGTGGAAAACAAAGAGGCGAAAATAAACATATGTTAACTATGTGTGGAGAGGAGGTTAAGGAAACTTTACTGCAAAAACCATTATATAATAGACACATATAACCAAACCGTTAACACTGTGTAGCTAGAAATGAATACAAAGTTAAATGTCAAGTCTGTTGCTGTTTAGTCACTAAGTCATGTCAGACTTGCCGCCTCACAGACTGTAGCCTGCCAGGCTCCTCTGTTCATGGGATTTCCCAGGCAAGAAAACGTGAGTGGGTTACCATTTCCTTCTCCAGAGGAATCTTCCTGACCCAGGAATCGAACCCAGGTCTCCTGCATTGCAGGTAGATTCTTCACCAGCCGAGCCACCAGGGGAAGCCCTAAATGAAATTACATTGCGATAAAAATGAGTAAAAGCTACGGACCACGGGGTCGTTGAGAGCTGAACACCACTTAGCAACTAAACCACTGCCAAAAGTGAATAAACAAATCAGACGGCTGAGGGAGGAGGCAAACAATAAAAAGACCGCTGAGCTGGGAGGCTCGTTCACGCAGGCAAAAGCGGAGCCAACCCAAGCGTCCAGCCACAGATAGTGGATAAACAGAAGGTGATCCATCCGCACAACGGAACACAGGAAATTCAGCCTTAAAATTAGGGGAGGGTGTCCTGACACCCACTGCAACACAGACGAGCCCTCAGGACAAAAAGAAAATACGGCAGGATTCCACTTACAAGAGGTCCCTGCAGGAGTCAGAGGCAGAGACACTGAAAGGGAAGGGTGCGTGTCAGGGGCCGGGCCGGGGCCCGGGGGCGGCGGGCGCTGGTGTTAGCGGGGTCGGAGCTTCCGTGTGGGAAGACGCAACGTTCTGGAGGCAGACGGCGGAGTCGACGGCTCAGCGCTGCAGTTGATGCCCGAGCCGTGCGCTCAGAGATGTTGGGGGGGTCAATTTTATGCAGCGTGCATGTTACCACAGCTAAACAAACCACCCCCGTGACTCCTTCCCAAGTACTAAGCGACTGTGCGCCCTGGGGCAGGAGGGTGCTGACATCGTGGTCGGGGCCCCGGGCTTCACACGGACACAGGCTCCGGCAAGGAAGGGGCCTGGAGGAGCAGGACCGCTGTCTCTGCCCTTCCAGCCACGGATCTGTGGACGGCCGCTCCATGGGGCCCGGAAGAACCAAGGAAAGCACCGAAGTCCACCCAGGCCGGCGCGCGACGTGTCTGTCCTGCAGGCGGGACACCACCCCGTCGAGACGGCTGCTCGCCAACAGGGGTCCCTGAGTCAAGAAGCCAGAGCAAAGGTCAGCGCCAGGAGGCCACCTGCTCAGCCCGAGCCAGGCCGGCAGCCGCCCAGCGGGGAGGAGGTCTGTGCGGAAGCGCCCCCGGGAACCGCAGTGGCCCGGCTGCGGCACCGAGCAGCGCTGGGGGCGGCAGGCTCGCTCTCCCTCCCCACGCTCCCCTGCCCTCCTCGCAGGCATCGCCGGGGCTTTCTCTGGCTGCGGGCGGGGGCACACCAGACCTCCCCGCCTCGTCAGCAGCCAGGCCCTCAGCGCAAGGCCCCGCTCCAGCTGCCCCGAGCCCCACTGCAGACAGCCACGCCGCCCACTCCGCCCCCTGGAACCCTCCCCACATCCTCGGCCTCCACAGGGGCCTGACACGCTCCTTTTCCGTGGGGTCCACTCAAGACCCCACCGGGGGGGGGTGTCCCTGCCACGCGAGCTTCCCCAAGCTAAGCTGGCAGAGTCACCCCTTCCTGGTGCCCGCCTGGCACTGACCTCCACTAATCAGTGTCTGTGGGCTCCTTGGGGTCAAGCACAGAGCTTGGACCCCAGCAAATAAGTGTTACATAAACTTCAGATGGACAGCCAGGTGCTTGAATCATGAAGGGATGGATGGATGGATGAGGATGGAGGCATGGTGAATGGAGGGAGGGAGGGTGGATGGAGGGACGGATGGATGATGGGGGGATGAACAGACGGTGCGTGGATGGTGGGGGGAGTGATGGATCGAGGGATGGATGGATGGCGGAATGAATGGATGGTGGATGGCATGGCTCGAGTGCAGCTTGGCTTTCCCAGAACATCTGCTACCAAGGAACAGATGAGTAAGACTTGACTCACACATATTTAGAGCTTGAGAAAGATTCAGGATTCCAACATCCTGCTCTCTCAAGGTGAAGGGATTCTCTCCTAACTGTGATAGATAGATAACTATTTTCTTAACTTTTTATTCAGGGGAATTTTAAGCACACACAAAATCGACAGCACAGTATCACATTCTGCTGTGAACTCGCAGGCAGCCTGGCTCCAGGGGCGAAACATCTGGAAGCAGGAAGACGGTGCGGGGGGAGACAGGAGCTGTTGGCGGCCACTCCCCACCCCTGCGATGATCTGGGGGAAGCAGGCCTCCTGGGGACAGGACGGCCAACCCTGCCTGCCTCACAGGCTCCGTGAGGAAAGCTCACAGGGGCTCCTGAGCACAGAGGAGGGACCCGCCCGCGGCGCCGTCACCTCATCCACGGCCAGGACCTGGACGCGCCGCAGTGGGAGACGGCCGCCTGCAAGGGGGCCTCTGCCCGCCTTTCCGCCCCGAGCCTGTTACACCTGGCTGCCCGACTCCCAGAGGTGGCCTTGGGGCACATACCTTCCCCGACCTGGCCTACAGGACCACACGGCCTACACTCTAGTCCTCAGAGGCGTCTGACCCGACAACCCCAGCCGCATCCTGCTGCCTTAGCAGAGCCATGTAAAGCGAGGAAGAAAAGAAAACTTCCCTTAACACTTGCTTCCCTGAATGAAAGTGAAGGTCGCTCAGTCGTGTCCGACTCTTCGCGACCCCATGGACTATACGGTCCATGGGATTCTCCAGGCCAGAATACTGGAGTGGGTAGCCTTTCCCTTCTCCAGTGGATCTTCCCGACCCAGGAATCGAATCGGGGTCTCCTGCGTTGCAGGCGGATTCTTCCCCAGCTGAGCCACCAGGGAAGCCCCGTTCCGCAGAAGCTTCTAATAATTAATAACAGATCAGCCTCCCAACTACGACCCTAAACCCACTCCCGCTTCCACAGAGCAACCACCAAGGCACACAGGCAGGGCTCGTGGGTTCCGTGGGCGGACGGTTCTCAGGACACAGGAGATGGCTCCAGGCGGCTTCCAGACCTCGGTGCGGAAAGTGCTTATGAAGACCGGAGGACCCCGGGAGCCGCCGACGGACAGCAAGAACACCGGGGTGTCCGACAAACCACCAGGAACCGATTCTGCCACAAGCGGGGCTGGGAGGGAAGGTGCAGTCCCGAAAGGGAACGACCCGCTGGAAGACCCTGAGCAGAAGAGCCGCCGAGTCAGTCACGCCCGGACAGCGGACCCACGGAAACTGACGCTGATCAAAGCACGCAGGACCTCAGAAACCAGGCTGGCCGGGAGCGACGAGGCAGGGGCGGCTGTGTGATCTCCCAGCTGCGGTAGAGGCGGTCCCCGTGGCAGCCGGGACAGGGAAGCGGCCTCCAGTCTCCGCCAGGCCAGAAGCCCCGGTTTCGGCTGAGTCCTTGGGCCCAGCGGCACCACGCCGAATAAAAGCTACGCCTGGACACGTCTGCGGACACCAGGCTGGACTGGGACAAGCAGATGTCGTGCGCCACCCCGCGGACCCACAGGAGGCCCCATCAGATGAAGCCGCAGACCCGCCCCGCCTTCAGAAAGCCCCCCGGAAGCAGCTGTGGAAGGGGACGGCCGAGGGACCATATGTGTGTCCTGACCCCCCGTTCCCACCCGTCTGCACGCCCGGAGCCCCGTGGGGACGGCGTGGGCGTCAGCGCAGCCCGCTGACAAAGGGCGCGCCCCAGGAAAGCCCTGCCTGGCCCTTTCACGTCCAAGGTCTTACGGTCATGCCCCGTCACACTCGCCTTAGAAGTCAGTGGACACAGAGTGACCCTCCTCCCTCAGGACGGGCTCCGATCCACTCACGGGCTCAGGGAACCCGATGCTCTGCGGCCGGGGAGACGGGAGAGGGATGGAGGGAGACAGAGAAAAAGAGGATGGAGAAACAGCCGCGTCCTGCTCTTCTCCCAGAGGTCCCGCTCGCTCTCGGGGAGACGGGCGAGGCACCGGGGCTCTGGCAGCCACGCCCTTGCCTGCTGCCCCCATCAGCCCGCTGGGACGGCCCCCCACCTGCTGCCTGGGGGAGCCGCATCCCAGCCCGGCGCCTGGGACGGGGAGCGGCCGAGTCTCAGCCCGCTGACCTCCCTGCTTCCCTGCTGGGGTTCCTGCACCCGAGACCACACAGGTGGTGGAGACAAGCAGCCGCGCGGGGCCCGCGGGCCGGGAAAAGCCAGGACCGGGTCTCCCAGGCTCCCCCCAGAGCCCACCCCGGGGGTCTCACGGGCCCCTCTGCAGAGAAGAGTCGATTCTGCCGCGGGGACTCGCGCCACATGGCTGCTGACAAAAGACCACAGGAGGGCGACCCAGACTGATGTGAGTCATCACACCCCGGCTTCTTTAGAGCCGTCTGACCGCCGCCTCGCCAAATGCTGACCCACAGGGCCCTCCTGGCGGGTGCCCAGAGACATGGTGGTCCTGGATCCAGACCCTCCCCGCCATGCGGCAGGGCCCCAAAGCAGACACTTTCACCCTCTCCTGTTCCTAGGGGAGGAAGGGGAACGCTTTCTGCAGTCAGTGTTCATAGAGGGGTTACACATTCCGTTCTGAGATCGGAGCAGAAACGAACCCGGATGTTCGCACGCGCTACGCGCACACAGGCCCAGAGGCTGAGCCGCCGCGCTGAGCACCCCCGAAGATGGGTCGCAGGTCAGGTCGCTGGGGTCCCTGGCCAAGAGGATGGTGGCAGGCTCTGAGGCCCAGCTCGGGAACTCCCGAGCCTCGGGGCAGACAGGAGACGGGGCGGGGGGGGGGGGTGGCCACGGGCATGGCTGGCCCACCGGTGCGTCCCCACTCACAGCCACAGCTGCTCCGTGACATCAGGGAGGCGGGGGGCGAACGTCACCCCATCTCTCCCACCACGAGCCTGCAGGTAACCCCAGTCCCTCCTCAGGGGCAATGGGGGCGCGGATGACACGAGTGCACGGCCCAAGTGCCCTGGGCGGAGGGAACCGCCCCGCAAACACAGCAGTTGGCTTTCCTTTGAGGCCACAGGGCAGAAAAATACACAAAGACTGTACCTTTAACACCTGGTAACGCTGCGAGCCCAGGAGGACACAGGAAGTGAGGGGCCGGAGCGCCCGGCAGGCCCCTGGGGGCCCCAGAGCTGTGCCCAACGGGTGAAAAGGCCTGCACGTCCCTTAGAATCGCTCACCACAGGGCGTTCAACCGACTGACGCCAGGTGCCTGAGGGGGCAGCTCTGTGAGACCAGAGAGGGGGCCAGACCCCAGGGGCCACTGTCCTGGGCACCCAGGCCCCCACCGAGGCCCCAAGACGTGGGCATCCTTGCCGGCCGACAGAGCCACGTTCCTGCACCACAAGCCACCCGCCGGGCCTCGGGCGTGTCCAGGCTGCCAGCCTTCAGGGCCTGCACTCTTCCCGCAGACCAGGCGGGTGTCCGTTCCAGAAGGCTGACCTTGTTCCATGCAAGGGTCGTGCATGCATGGCACCTGCAGAGCAACTCTCCCCGCCCCTGGCAGGCCAACTGACCTGGCAGCATTCTTTCCAGGGAGCAGGTCAGGCCTGTAAAAACGCACCTTCAAAGGCCCTCGGACGCCAAGAGGCACCTGTGAGGAGCCGCCCCCGGGCTGCCCGTCCCCGGCCCTCGAGGAAGCGGCAGGCAGGAGACAGAGCGTCCCTGCTCCCTGCAGAGTCCGCGCGCTGCGGTCTCTAGGCCACAGGCCGGGCCTTCCTGGCGCCCCCGGGCCGTGTGCTGACCCCGCTTGTGCACACGGCCGCGCGCCTCGGTCACCTCCTCCCAGGCAGGCCCTGCCCGCAGCCAGCCAGCGTCACGACCCCTCCCCAGCTGGATGGACGGGGCGGATGGGCGGGCAGCGTCCCCCCAACAGGTCTGTCCTCTCGGGCCCTCTGCTGCGCGACCTGCCGGCGGAACCTAAGCCGGGTGCCCCAGGAGGACGGACGGGTTCAGGCTACCTTGCAGTAGATGTTTGTCTGCTTCCGTCGTGACGCATCGGGTGCCCCTAACCCTAGCGGAGGGGTCCCTCACTCAGGGCCCACTCTCATGCGCTGGGCACCGCTCGCCAGCCAAGGACAGTGCCCGGCGCCAGGCCCCGGCACCGACCACATGATCTTGGGCGGGGGTACGGGTCCCACGCCCCCACAGAGCCAATCTGACGGACAGCGTGTAATTATGATAATAATCGCACTCCTCACAAGAATGTTCTGAGGGCACATGAAACAGCCTCCTCCAAAGCCAGGTTTACTTCCCAGGTTGGGCCTCACGGTCCCCGCCCGCACCCCGGGCGCCAGCCGCCACCCAACCCACGCCTTCCAGCCGGGGATTCGGGAAGCTCTTAGGATTGAGCAAGAGGAGCCCCAGCCTCAGCAAAGAAGCAGAGATGGCCTCGGAGGTCACCTTCAAAGCCAACAAGCTCCCTTGCTGGGGAACCTGTGCTGTCGGGCCCCCCAAATCAGTGCTGATTATCAGATGGGGGATGGTGAGCCCGGTGGGGTCAGAACAAGGAGGGGCTGAGCAAACAGGATCCTCAGAGATGGGGGGCAGGGTCGCGCTCCACCCGAGACCCCCAGACCCCGCAGCTCCCGAGGTACAGACGCCACGGGCAGGTCTCTGTCTTAAGGACGCGCCACGCGGAAGGAGGAAGCCACGCAGACGCAGGACTAACAGGAAACCGCGGCGCGCACACAGCTAAGGGAAGGCGCGGGGACACCACCACGGCCCTGTCTGCCCTGCTTCTCAAAGACAAGGCGCAGGGGAGCAGCCAGCCCACAAACCCGTGGATACAGACACGAGCGGCTTTCCGGGGGCGGGGCCGGGCCCCGGGCAGATGCCCAGTAAACCCCTCCGAGGGTCCGAACGGGGAGAGGTGGGACCATGGTAGCGGGAACCCAGGTACAAATGGGCATAAAGAAGAAAGACCTGCAAACACTGTGCTCATCAATTTAAGGAAGAAATTCAAGGGATGTCTCTGGTGGTCCAGTGGTTAGGACTTGGTGCTTTTTATTTTTTTTTTTTACTGCCGTGGACACCCGGGTTCAATTTCTGGTTGGGGAACCAAGATCCTGCAAGCCTCAAGGCCAAAAAAAGAAAAGAAGGAAAGGATCTTTTAGCAATGACAGAGTCCAACCCCTAACTTCTAGATGAGGGAAGAGATGCGGCTGGCCAGCAGTCCTCGCCTCAGTGGGCCGCTCAACACCTCACCATGAATTCCTCCTAAAACCTGGGGCGAGGCTGCTCACGCACCAGGTCTCTGCTGTCTGATCAAGGACTCGCTGAGTGCTGGGTTTGTCATGTGAAGGACCAGAGCTGGGGTGTGAAGGACGAGGACGCAGCCTGGCAACATCCAGACCCTACGGAGGGAAAGCAGTGAGACTCACAGAAGGACAAGCGTCTCAGGGTTCCACTCACAGGAGGCACAGAAGACAAAACCCACAGACAACGGGCTGAAACACGGTGGTGGTGGCCGGGGGCTGGAGGTGGAGGAAAGGGGAGGTATTGCGTAATGGGACAGCTTCTGGCTGCAATGACGAAAAGTTCGAGAGATAGTGATGGTTACACAACAGCATGAATGCGCTGAGTGCCACCATGCTGGACGCTGAAAAAAAGACAAACACGTCAAGTTTTGTTACGTTATTTTGCCATGATGGGGTTCCCAAGTGGTTCAGCGGTAAAGAATCTGCCTCCAAGGTAGGAGATGCAGGTTCCATCCCCGGGTCAGGAAGATTCCCTAGAGAAGGACAGGGCAGCCCACTCCAGTGTTCTTGCCTGGAGAATCCCACGACAGAGGAGCCTGGAGGGCTACAGTCCTTGAAGCTGCAAAGAGTCAGACACGACTTAAAGACTAAACAGCAACAACGTTTTCTAGGATAAAGAAAAACCTGTCCCACATCACATAAGTAACTCATTTTAATTAAAGTTACTACATTTTTTTTTTTTCCAGAAAAAAGGAAAAAAAAATCCAGCATGAATTAACCACAGGAGTTCTAAATCCAGTCGGGGTCAAGACCCCCAAAGCGCTCCAAGTTTATTAAATCCTCCATCATCTCCTGAGCCTTCATCTAAAAATCAGACTCAGTCAAGACTCAGGCCTATCGTCCGTCAACTTGAGAAGAGGCCTGTCCATTCGCCGTGAACCCGGAACCCTCTGAAACCATGGGGTGGGCTGGACCACAGGACTCCTGGCCAGGGAGGGGAGGCCGTGCTGAAGCCAGAACAGGGAGGAATGCGGGGCGCTGAGGCCTGGACCCACACACATCTACACCTCAGCTCCTTCCTCGGTGACAAGCCCAGGATGCTGCCTTCTGTTCCCCAAACCAGAAAGCCATCCTTTCCGAGCCGGATAATCCTTGTACAATTCCATGAGAGTCCCTTTCCAGCCTGTCGATGACTTAAACGGTCTCGGGAAGGAGGTCCACTCAACAACCCAAGGCAACAACAAAGTCGTGATCGTTCTGACGATAACGTGTCACCAGGATCCAAAGGGCAAATTCACTGCTTAGAAACAGGAAAGAACAGCGCAGCCGCCACCGGAGCCCAGGTAGAAACAGGGGACGCGCGCGGCGGGGGTGCCCCGGACGTCAGGAGGAAAGGGCCTGGCTGAGCGGTCTTTCTCAGGAAGGGATGGCCAGAGTCCCAGAGAGGAATTTAAGGTACGAGAGTGGGCACAGCCGCCTTCCCACCTTCCCAACCCGGCCCTGGGCTGTGTGTGTTCCCGTCTCCCACTCCCTTTTAAGCTCCCAAGCGGAGGCAAGGACCACGCTCCCTCCTTCCACTCAGTTCGCACGGTGGGAGGGGTGGGCTTGCACACAGCAGGGCTCGCAGCTGGAAGGACCCCGGGCCCTCCCCAGCCCTGTTCCTCAGGGGTGTGAAGGGCAGAGGAAAGGACGGGGTCCGCATCCCCGAGGGACCCGGAGACCCCTCTGCCACTTCCTAGCGGCATCCGTATCTGCAGATGGGGGTCGGGGAGGGGGGTGAGGCCAAGCTCCCTGGGAACACGCGTGTCAGGGCACGGTCGCCATTCCAGCTGCCTCCCTCCCCTCAGACACAGAAGCTGCTGCAGCAGAGAATTAGGTGAGGTCCCCTCCATCCACGCTGGGACCCTCCCCACTGTCCCACATCAGAGGCGCGGGCCCTGGCCGGCGGGCAGCTAGGGAACGCGGGCAAACGTCGGGAAGGAGACAGATGGCCTGGCCCTGGCGGTCCCGCCTTCGCCTCCAGCCACACGCCTCAGAGGGCTCAGAGAAGCCGGCTGGGCAGGCTCCCAGAGCTGAAACTGCCAGGAGCTGCAAAACCCAGCAGGAGACGCAAGGTGCGACCCTGGAGGGCTTTCAGAGCAGGACTCACCAAGGACCAAAGGGGAGGGGGCGGTGCAAGTTGTCAGACCTCCTCGCCTGGGAGCCCACCCTGTGTCACCCACAGAGCAGGCGCTGAAGGCAGGCGAGGGGCTGCGAGCTCCGGAGACGGCCTGCGGGGAGGCCCCCCCAAACACACCACCCCAACAGGGCCCCACTCGCTGGAAACTCCCACCTTCCCCAGCAAGAGAACACAGTTTCAGACGACAGGTCTCCACGAGCAGCTCTCCTTTCCTCCTTTGTTGACAATGTTCACACGCACTCTCGCGGGTGCTGAGGGCCAATCCAAGCTGGCTAGCCTGGCCGACAGCTGGCCAGACGGGGCTGGTGCCCGGCAACCACAGGGCAACCCTCCAGAGCCCAGAGGAGCCGAGCTGCCTGCAAAGCGGTCTTCTCAATACTCCCGGCTCCCCCACACACGAGGGGCCTGGAGGACGAGGCTGGGCCCCGCCACAGGTCCCAGCAACGCAGCTCAGACAGAGTCAGCAACAAGATGAGCCCAAAGCAAACAGGACGGAGCGCGGACGGCAGAGAGGCCCCTCCACAGAGCCAAAAATAGCCTCACTTGCTTCAAGAGGATTCTGACCAACCAAGCACACACAGCTCCATCGGCAGAAAAAGAAAAAGCCAACGGAGCGGAAAACCACATCAGCTCAGCAGGGACCGGGACTCTGCCAGGCTCCCAACTGCCTCACCCCCAGCACCCCCAAATCCCTGTCCTGACTCCCACCACAAACTGCGCCTGGCTCTCGAAACCCAGTCCCACTAGCCCAGCGCCACACGGTGTCTGTACACAGATGTGCACACGCGTTATACACACGGGCCCGCAGGTTTAATCTCGGGGCCAGACCATGGACTCGGAGCTGAACATAAGCATGGGTGGGCAAGGGGGACGGCAAAGCGGGGGTGAGACGCCCAGCGGTGAGGTCTCCCGTCCGAACCGGACAGATCAGCACGGGTGTGGCCCTGCTTCAGGCCCGGATAGAGCTCTTCAGCCCCAGCTCTTCGGTAGCCCACTGAGTCAGAACTGCCTGTGGCCTCCCTTCCTCTTGGTTTGTATTTTTCACCTGCTCTGACTTGCTCTGGGTCTGCTCGCCAGAGAGCGAACCCAACACTCCTCCAGCCTGGGAGCAGCTGGCATCCCGTGGATTCCCCGGATGTGTTGTGGAACTCTCCCAGGGCAGGTGGCGGGGACTGCCCAAGACACGGATCAGTCCCTGCTGAAGTACCCACCCAGAGGGAAGAGATGACACCCCGCCCCCCCCAGACCATCCCTGCTGCCCCAGGTGGAGGGCGAGAGATGGCCGTCCAAGGCGATCCTGGTCCCAACCCACAGAGAGGAAGCACTCTCACGAGAAAGCACAGGCTCCAGACCCAAAGGAAGGAGCCACCCCCACCATTCTGCCACACCACCCCTCCCACCCACATCCCATTCCAGACGCTGGGAATCTGCATTCAGGAGAAAAGCAGGGATGGAGTTTGTTCAGGTGGGGGAATGGGCATGAATCCTTCCAGCCCACCAGTGGCGCTTGAGAACCATCCCACAAAGTACCTACCTGCCCCGCACCCCCGACCTCTCAGGTGTGCCCACCAGGCTGGCAGAGGCACTTACCTGCGTCTGCGTGGAAGGTGCCGTCCTGAGGCAGCTTGCCGGACAAGCTGTCCCCATCGCTAGGCCAGATCTGCCCCGTCTTGCGGACGCCCACGATGGTGGCCTCGGACACGACGACAGGGCCCTGGCGGTGCCGCTTCTGGCACTGGGGCGTCGGGGGACTGCTGCTGTCAAAGGACTGCTGGGAGTTCTGTGAGGGCGAGCGGCTCTTGTCCCGGAACGGCCGGTAGGTGGTGGGGCTCGGGGACACGCGGCTGGACTGGCCAGAGGAGAAGTCCTCCTCGCTGGACGTGAGGTTCTCGTTGGAGCTGCAGTCCGGCGTGTAGCCGCCTCCGCTGTCCTCGAAGCTCCGCGGGGAGTAGGACCTCCGCGGCCAGGTAAGACGCTTCTCCTGCTCCGAGGTGCTCTGGCTGCGCTGCAGCGAGCCCTTGGCCTCCCCTTCCACCATCATGCCCCCGACGTAGATGCTCTGGTAGGGCTGGTACTCCAGGGGCGGCCACGGGGGCCTGCCGCTGCCGTTGGCGTTGATCAGGTTGTCCTTCAGGAAGCGCGGGTTCAGCTCGACGTCCTCATAGTCACCGTCGAGGCCGCCGCAGCCGCTGCCCTCGGAGGCGCGCCCACGATACGAGGGCCTGGGGGTGTCCGCGGGGCCCGACCCGGCGCCCTGCTGCTGCGACTTCTTGCGCTCCATCTGCATGGCCTGGCTGCCCAGGGAGCTGATGCGGTCCGACACGTCTTTGTCGTTGACCTTCACCAGGCCACGCTCGTGGTGGAACTCGACGTTCACGTAGAAGGGCTTCTCGGTGTCCGCCGCCGCCGCGGGCTGACCGGGGCCCTTGCGGATCCTCTCGAAGTTGGAGCGCAGCGCCGCCACGCTGGTGGGGGGCCCGCGTTCGTCCCGCTCGGCGGCGGCTGCGGGCCCGGGCCTGCGAGCGGCCGCGGGCCTGGCCTTGCCCGGGGAGCCCTCCCCTTCGGGCCGGGCCTCGGGCTCGTCGGCGGCCGGCGGATCGGCGCCCTCGGCGGGCGCGGGGTGCGCGCGCGGAGCGCGGGGCTCGGCCGCGCCGTCGGGAACCTGTGCGGCGCGCCGGAAGCCCCAGCGCTGCCGGTCGTAGCTCTTCTTTTCCTTGGCCAGCAGCGTCTGCAGGTAGATCATGCGGAAGCGCTCCTGGTTCACCTCCTGCTCCAGGCGCCGGATGGAGGCCTTGCAGCGCTCCAGCTCCTGCTCGATGTCGCCCACCGAGCGCAGCTCCATGCGCGGCGGCTCCGAGTCCGGGAACTGCGCCTTCCATGCCTCGGCGAAGCCCACCGGGTCCACCATGGCGCGGCCGCGGCTCCTCACCTGCGCCGCTCGGCTGCGCGCGCCAGCGGGGCCGGCTTCAGCGACGGCGCAGCGGCCTCGCCAGGCCCGGCCCGAGACGCCGGGCGGCCCCCATGCCCCCGGCGGGGCGAAGGCGGCGGCGGCGCGCGAACAATGCCCGCCCCCTCCCGGGCGGCAGGTGAGGCCGCGGCCTGGCGGCCGGCGCGCGGGGCGGGGCGCGGGGCGCGGGGCGGGGCGCGCGCGGGGGAAGGGCGCGGGGCCGCGCTCCCGCTATTGTGTGCGGGGCTCCCGGCGCGCGCGCGGGGCGGGGCGGGCGCGGCCTCCGCTCGGCCGGCCCGCTAGCCCATGGCCGCCGCCCGCGCGCCGCTGTCCTCGAGCTCCCGCGCCGCCGCCCGGCTCCCCGCGCTGTGCTCGGCCCGCCCGCTCCCGCCGCTCTGTCGCGCGCCGCCCGCGCTCGGCGCCGCAGGAAGGGGCGGGGCGGGGCGGGGCGGGGCGGGGAGGTGGGCGGGGCCGCGGCGCGGTGATGGAGCGGTGGGGGGGCCTCTTAAAGGGGCCTCTCCCCGCGCGGCGATCTGCCCGCCCGCTCCCGCCGCTCTCTCGCGCGCCGCCCGCGCTCGGCGCCGCAGGAAGGGGCGGGGCGGAGGGCGGGGCCTCAGCGCGGCTGATAGAGCGGGGCGGGGCCTCTTAAAGGGGCGCCCCCCCCCCCCCCCCGGCCGCGGTCCCGCCAGCGGCCCCCGCACCTGGGGAAACTGAGGACTGGACGGCGACTTCTGCACCCCCGGGAACAGGTGCCCTGGATCCCGGCCAGCCGGGTGGCCTCTCGCTGGCGTAACTGGCTGAGCGCGCTCCCCAGCGGAAAGGTCGCCCGGCGGTCGCCAACGGGCCTCCGGGCGCTGGGGTCCCGGCGTGACGGCTGAAGCATCACGTAGAGGGTCCATAGGAATGTCTCCCCCGCACCCCGGGCCGCTCAGCACGCACGTCTCCCTTCCTGCAGCCCTGACTGGGAACTTATCTGTCATCTGCCTCCGAGGGGGGCCCCGGCCTCCACTGGGCGCCCAGGGACGGGGGCCGGAGGCGGACAGCACGGCCCCGGCGGGCAGTGAAACGGAGCCTGCTTTTGGTCCGCCGGAGAAGCCCGGAGATCTCAGACACACAGCGGAGTGGACACCGGGGGTGCGGTGGGGGTGGGGGGCCGAGAAGACCCCGACCAGCCTGCTGGGTGACGCGAAAGGAAATGGGATGTGTCAGCCGGAGACCCCGGCTAGAGGCCAGGCGCCTCTGGGCCGCTCGCGCCTGCTTCCCGGGCGTTAACGTGAGAACCAGAATGCACACAGACTCCCGCCCCCGCCTCATGAGGGTTCTCTTACCCGACCCCCTCCCCCAGCTCCGGTGCCGCCTGGAACGGATGCCCTGACGTCTCATCTAGAGGGAACGGAGCCCAGGGCGGCCTGGCTGGACTTCAGGTCTCTCTCCCCCCGAGGCTTGTGTGACCTTGGCAGTTCCCTTCCCCTCCTCTCTGAGCCGGTTTTTCGTCCTCACGTGGAACAGTGTGTTGTGAGCACCGTGCGGAAGCTGCCCGATGGGGGGCAACCATGAAACCTGGGCTGTTCTTCCCGCGGTCGCCTTTCACGGTGGTGCCCTGGGAGCCTGGCAGGGAAAGCCCCGGGGCAGTGGGGGCGGGGAGGGGGGGCTGGCAGACGCTTCCAGCCACTGCTCCCTGCTGCTCCCTGCAGGTGCTCCGCACTGGGCTGCATCCACCCTAACGCTCCTCTGCCCAGCAGACAGGGCCCCGAGGGTAAAAAAGCCTGTTTTGCATCTGAGGAAGGAGGGCTTGAGGCCAACTTGGTGGCTGGCAGAGCCAGGCAGGAACCCCAGCAGCGTTCACATCCTGAAGACCTCTTCTTCAAGTTGGGAGTAATAAACCCTGGCCTCCCAGTGCATGGCCCACAGCAGCTCACCATCGGCATCAGTGCCTTCCTCCAGCACCCCCGCAAGTGGATCTGGCAGAACCAGAACCCAGTGCCTCTGGAACACCATTCCCTGGCCATCAGCAGGGAGAATCCCAAAAGCATAAACCGTTTTTTCCCCCTTGCTAACAGGGTCTGAGTTTCCAGGGAGTATTTGTGGGTTCACCTGGGACAATATCATTAAGCACCAGGGAAGAAAAGAATACTTTGGGCGGGGTGGGGGTGCTGCATCCATCAGTGAGGTGTTCCTCTCTTTGGTTTGCAGGCCCCCAACTTGGCCCCACCTTAAATTCGTGTGCACTGGAAACTGACACTGTTCGATTTGGGTCTGTACGCCCTGTTCTCTTGGCAGAGCAAGTGGCTTGTGGGGCACAAGGACACTGCAAGATAGTGGCTATCTCCCCGTGGGACAGCTTCTTCTGGCACCAAGGACATCCCTCCCCTCCCCGGAGTCTTCCCTGGAAGCACCCGCACCCTGGGTCTCTGCTCCTTCCCCGATGAGCTTTCTTATCATCTCTCCCTCCAGAGGAAGGGAGGGCGGAGGAGGAACGTGGTATCCATATCCATATCTGTGATCCCCACCCTGTGTCTGTTCCCAACTAGATCTAAACTTCCGAGGACAGAGATCTGTCTGTCTTGTTCCCCAGTGAACCCTCAGTGCTTACGACATAATAGGTGCTCAGTCAGTCCTGCCCCCATGGGGAAGAGGCGGTGGTGAGCATGCAGGAGGGAGGAAGGGGTGAGGCGGGCAGAGCCAGGCCGAGGCAGAGGTACATGGGCTGTGTGAGTGGACATCCAAGAGGACGCAGAGGTCTGGGGAAGGCTGGCTGACGGGGGTGATGCCTGAGCTGGTCCTGGAGATGGGGACGGACAGGCAAAGATGGGGAGAGTTCAGAGGTCCAGGTGTGTTTGAGGAACAGCTGGGTTAGGGGCCAGGCTGATGTGGCCTGAAGGAGGTCAGAACTGCGGTTTCACTCACGAAAACCATCACCACCATCAGTTAACAAACATTTCCATCACTCCCGACAGATTTTTTTTTTCCATCTAAAAACTAAAATGGGACAGGAAAGTGGAATTGTCGGTGGTATTTCCCCCTTTGCACTTCCATCATTTTCCGGGATGAGGCTGTATAATTCATTTCAAAATCTCTTTCTCTCACACACACACACAAACACACATGCACACCCTCATGTACCCTCAACAGCAGCCGTAGGGGTTCTTGAACCCAGGATCAGGTTCGGACAGGCCCCTCCCCAAAGGCTGCTGCTGCTAAGTTGCTTCAGTCGTGTCCGACTCTGTGCGACCCCTTAGATGGCAGCCCACCAGGCTCCGCCGTCCCTGGGATTTTCCAGGCAAGCACACTGGAGTGAGTTGCCATTTCCTTCTCCAGTGCATTAGTGAAAAGTGAAAGTGAAGGTGCTCAGTCTTGTCCGACTGTTAGCGACCCCATGGACCGCAGCCCACCAGGCTTCTCCGTCCAGGGGAATCTCCAGGCAAGAATACCGGAGTGGGTTGCCATTGCCATCTCCCCCCAAAGGCTACCTGGTCCCTTTGCAGCAATGAACCACTGGGACCCAACAGCCCCCTCTGCTGGACAGAACGCAGAACTTCCGATGCCTCAGACCCCGGCGATGGAAACCATCCCATCAGTCAAGGGAATATGACACTGGAATATTATTTGACCATCAAAGAAAATGCAGTACCAGTGCATGCTGAATATCCACGAACCTTGAAAGCATTATGTCAAGTGAAAGAAACCAGGCAAAACAGGCCACATGCTGTATGACTCCGTTTACGTGAAATGTCCAGAACAGACCACATCTATGGAAACAGAAAGTAGGCTGGTGGCCACCTCGGGGCGGGGGCTGGGTGGCGTGGGGAGCGACTGCTGCTGTCCTCACACAGCAGACGGGGGCTGTGTTTTGCTGCTTCTCTGCTCTGTGCGCGCCCGCATCCCCCCAGCTTTGGGGGCCAGAGGAGGGCTCCCTTCAGGCGGGGATGTGGCCACATGACCCCCCAGCTGCCATCCATCATCCTTCAGCCCCAGGGAGCTGCAGGCAAGATCGGAAAGCGAGGGCGATCGATACAGCCGTCCTGTAGCCCTGCCCGTGGTGCTGTGCTGGGGGGCGCCTGGCGGGGCGCCTCCTGCAGGCCCCAGGCCTGGCGGGAGGGGGTCTCTGCAGGGTTTCGCTGGCCCCGGGCTCCGCCTGAGTGAGCCGTGGACCCTTCCTTCCCTCTTGGCTGGAACTCCCCTGCCTTCTGCAGAATCAATTATTGATGAGGCCCTGCAGCGGGGGTGGGAGTGCAGATCCCTCTGAGCGCCTCGGCTGCGTTTCCAGCTTCACAGAGAGTGCAGGGGCCCAGACAAGATGGACTGGTTCCTGAAGGCCCGGCCGGTGACACGGTGCTGGCGGTGGCTTCCTGTGGTCAGAGACCCAGGGCACCCTCAGGCGCGGGTGGAGGGGTGCCACCCTTCTGCTGGGGACCAGGGGGCAGTGGGAGGGGCCTGTGAACAGTGTCCTGTGGACGGGAGGCCCCGCCTTGCTCCCTCCTGGGGGTGCAGGCTCAGACAGGTGGTCGGGGGGCCCCGGAATGCCGGAGAGGGAGTGTCTGGATGAGGGGGTGGAGGCCTGGAAGGAGGCCGCGGGACCACACGCTACTCCCCGTTGGCCTGACACCCGGGGAGTGACGGGGAGGCCGCGGCAGATGGCAGAGGAGCCCAGGGCTGCTGGGCAGGTGACATGTCATCTCGGGGCCCCCTGCTCCCCTGCCCCGTCTCCGGGAAAACAGAAGGCTCAGAGGATGAGGGTCCTCTCTGAGCTGCGGCTGCTTCTGAAAGCTCCCGCGCCCCACTCCCGCTCGTGTCTCTGCCCCGGGCCTCCTGGGTCCCGAGCACCCTCTGCAGCTCACAGGCCAGGAACGCCTGTCCCTCCCCACCCCCCCGGCCCCGCTCAGGTTCTATCTGTGTGGCTGTGAGCAGAGCGGGCCTCCCGCCCATCACCACGTCCCCTTACCTCCATCTCAGGTGACCTCAGGCGTCCAGTTCACGTGGCCAAGACCCTCAGGAGCGTGCGATTTTTCGGGAGGGGCCCGTGTCCCATCGCCAGGCTGAAGGGGGCTCTGGAGGCGTCCGAGGCCCGTTTCCTCAAGATGCCTCTGAAGTGCTCACACGCACATGGGGGCCTCAGGAAGGGAGTTTCCCAGCGGGCCCCTTAGAGGGCTGGGCGCACATGAGACGGTGGTCCTGGCTCAGGGGCCAGTGACAGCTGGACACGGTCCCCAGAGATGGGGGAAGGAGCCGGGAGGGTGCCAGCCCACCTGAGCAGACTCACCCATCCTGATGCTCTGTTGTGTGCCCCAAACCCAGGCCTGGCACAGCCCCAAGGTTGGGTATGGTGGGCCAGCCCGCGGGAGGCCAGTGAGGTCCCTGCGGGGAATCCCGAGCGGGGAATCCCGAGCGTGGAAAGCTGCTGCTGTGAGGACCGACACCTCAGTGAAAAGAAGCGAAAAGCCGACTGTCCCAGGGCCAGGCGGCATGAACAGACTCTGGCCCCGCTGCAGGAAGTCAAATCTGCAGCCCTGAAGGGACGCAGGCTCGCCCAGCCTGGGAGGAAGAAGGCCGCCCGGTGGGTGGGCCGGGGAGAGGGCGCGCTGGTTTCACAGCAGACGAGGAGCAGGAGGCCTGCGCTGCTTACATCGGGCCACAGGGGCGCCTCCCTGGAGGCTGAGCCCTGTACTGCCCCATCTCACAATGGCACGTTGGCGGTTCCTGCCGAGTGCTTTATGCAAAGGAGGACCCTCCATCTACTAAAAGGAGAGCTGAAGACATGGAGAAGGCGGAGCAGACAGAAGACGCAGTGTCCCCGGGTCGCTGACCATTGGCTGCCCAGGAAACGCTCACGGTCCACGAGGACGGCAGCCACACGTGCCACCTGCCTGTGGCCGTGAGGTGGGGGCTCAGTAGGCCCTGTGGAGGAGCCCCACGAGGGCCTGGAGCGGGCCGGGCACTCTGGGTGGGAGCTGGGGAGGGGAGGCCAGGGGCGCCCGCCTGTTCTGGGGATCAGGAGGGCCGTGGAGGTGGGGAGCCTGCCTGCAGGGGCTGGAGCGCCTCCGCTGTGCTGCAGACATCTGCAGCCATCACCAGGGCCCTTGGGGACCTGCACACGGCACCGTCTCGTCCCCAGGCAAGTGGGAGAGAGGGGCCGGGGGTGGGCAGGGGTGGGCACCAGCCCAGCAGAGTCTGAGTGACAGCTGCCAGTGTGTGTGGGGGGGGGGGGCAGTCCCATGAGCAGCAGATGCCGCGGCAAGTCACGGGGTGGGGACGGGGCACAGCCGGGCCGGGAGTGTGCATGGCCCATCCTGCCCATCTCGGCTCCTGACCCGGGATGCAGGAGGCCACGGGTCACGGCAGAGCCAGAGGGGGCCCCTCGGCGGCCAGAGAGGTGACCCGCAAGTCCGTGGCGGAGGAACGGTGGACCGCAGGGCCGGGGCTCCGAGGCCCAGCCCTGCTGACAGAAGAGTCGGGGCCAGGAGAGAAAGTCCCACTCGCCGGGGCCCCTGAGATGAGGGCGACTCCGGGGCCGACCAGGAAGGCTGGGGAGGGGCCCGGGGAGCCCCGACTGTGCCCGGGGTCTGGGACCGGGGGCAGGTGCTGTGCCTGTGGTCCTGAGCCTCTGCGGCCGGGGCTGACGGGCGACACTGTAGGTGCGACTGGCCTTCCAGCCCGGGGCCCCGGGCGGCAGCGGGGGCCTCCCCTGGCTCCCGCCTCGCTACGGAGAGGAGGCAGCTGGGGGAGGGGGGCCCCTGGAGCTCAGCGTGGTGGGCGCCCTGCGTCCCCCTCCATGTCGCGAACACACCACCGGCATGCCTCGTGGAGGGCGGGGAGGCCTCTGCCGCAGGCCTGGCTAACAGCAACTCGGGCTGGAGGGCCTCCTGCTGTCTGGAGTCTCGGGTGGACGTCCCTCCATCCCTGCAGCAAGCGGAGAAGTCACCTGGCATCCAGCGGGCACCTGAGCTCACGGGGGAGGGTGTCTGAGCTGGCCGGCAGGTGGCCGGTTGGTGGGGGGGGCACTGCAGCCGGAGGTCAGCAGGATGGGAGAGGGGCCCAGACGAGCTGGGCGGACAGTCGAGTCCCGGCAGAGGGTGGTGGACGCAGATGTCGGGCGCGAGCCCCTCCCTGGCCCAGGGCCCTGCACGTACGGATGAGGTCCCCGCCGCCGACCTGCGGTGGGGCGCTGCTCCTCCGCTCCAAGTCCTGCAGTACTGAGCGCTCGAAGGCCAGGGCGGCCACCCGGCTGAAAAACGCCTTCACGTTCTCCCCTGCGGGCACGGACAGTCATGAGCCCCGCCTGCAGGCGCCCTGTCGGGGGCAGGGGAGTCGGCGGGGCAGGAGGCAGGACGCTCCCCTCTCTGGGCAGGGGACAGACTCCCGGCCCGGCCGTGAGCCCTGGCCACTCCTGACAACCTCTGAGCCTTGGTTTCCACGTGGCGCTAGTGGTAAAGAACACGCCTGCCAGTGCAGAGACTTGAGCCACAGGTTCAATCCCTGGGTCGGGAAGATCCCCTGGAGGAGGGGCATGGCAACATACTCTAGTATTCTTGTCTGGAGAATCCCATAGACAGAGGAGCCTGGCGGGCTGCAGTCCATGGGGTCGCAAAGCATCAGCCATGCCTGAAGCGACTTAGCATGCACTGTTTCAATCTATCGCAGCTGAGCGCCTGCAGGCCAGGTGCTGGGCTGTGCGGAGATCACAGGTGGGCCTGCTTTCTTGTCACTGTTTTGCATCTGCCCAGTGGGCAGCCAAGAGGATTAGAGCCCCTGACCCCCACGTGGAGCCTTTTGTGCCTCCTCCTCCAGGAGGACAAGGCCACCCATCGGAGCACAGGGCCAGGTGCAGCCCCCGACACGCACACTGCATTTGTGCAGTTAACAACCATACAACCGCACAGTGCGGTCCTGCTTGCTCCTTAAGGAGGTCTCTGGGAATGGACTGTTGCTCCAATAAGAGGGTGGGTTCTCGCAGACTTGGGGGTGCCCTCAGGAAGGGGCAGAGAGAACTGGGCAGGGCCACCACTTTGTGCCGGGCCGGAAGAGGTGGTGCCTCCACCTGCACCCCGGGCAGCGTCCACAGTGGCCCCTCTCCTGGGGTAAGGACTCCGAGGTATAATCCCTGAGTCCCCACAGCCTTGGCACCTGAGGTGCGCCAGGCATCGCGAGTTGTTTCATTCCATCCCAACAACCTGTTTGCAAAGTCTGTTCTTTGCTTCTGTGCGTTCGCTCGTTTTTCCTCAGCGCATCCTATGTCTTTTATCATAAAAAGCGTGTTTTGCATTAAAAATACACTTCCCGGGTGAGGATGCTGAGGCTCAGAGATGTTGAAGGCTGCGGTAAGCGGTGCCGCGGATGGGATCAGCTCCTTCCGGGGAACCAGTGAGGCCCGGGCAGAAACCGGGAGGGGTGTGGGTGAGAGCTGGTGTGGTGGGTGGGGGCGTGGCCCAATCATCTGTCCCTCGGCAGCCCGGGCCTGCAGGCGCTCAGCGGCAATTGGTTGAGACAGTGCGTGCTACGCCTTCGGGCGGGACCTCCCGCCCGCCTCAGGTAGGGGCGGGACAACGCTGTGGTTCCAGGTGAGGCTGCCCCTGCCTCCCTGAGATGCCAGGCCGGGACCCCGCAGGGACCTGCCCCCACAAGCAGGAGTAGGGGTCTCACTGGAGAACACGGGTGTGCCACTCCGCCCACCCACCGGCCGGGACCCCCACCCCTGATCGCCACGCCTCCGCGCAGCCCCGCGCCCACTCACCGGTCTTGGCTGACACGGACCAGTACTCAGCCTGCATCTCGTTGGCCAGGCGCACGGCCTCCGCCTCCGCCTGCTCGCACGCGGCCACTGACTGGGGGAAGCGGCCCTGCTGATCCAGCCCCGCCCCACCACCCCCACCCCGGCCTCCCGCGGTGACGCCCAGGCTGGGCACCCGCCTGGAGGTGAGCCCGGTGGTCCGGGCAGGTCTGAGCTCTAGCGTCCCTCCCCTACTGGACGGGGACCGGGGACCCGAGAGATGCCGCCTAGGCCCTGGGGGTCACTCTCTGCTCCGAGTCCCCCGAGGCTGCCTGGCTCTGCTCACCAGCAGATCCTTCTTGGTCCCCACGAGGAACAGGAAGCAGGCGCCCGGCTCGTTCTCCCTCAGCGCGTCCTCCAGCCACTGCCTGGAAGGCGGGCGACAGGCTGTGATGGATCCACCCCACACTGAGCAGACGAGGGAGCCCAGGGGCCCCCAGGGCCAGGGGGAGGGGAGGTGCCAGGAGGGGATGTGGACTGCGCTGCCCGAGGGTGGGGACGCAGGAGCAGCAGCGTGTCAGGGACCCCCGTGGCATCCCGCACCCTGGGTCCGTCCTGCGCTGCCACCCACAGGAGTGACCAGCCCAGCTCCCCTCACAGGGCTGCAGACGCAGCTGTGAATGCCCCAAAGTCAGAGGCGGGGGGCTCTGGCCCTTCAGCCAACGACCCTTGGCTCTTGCCCAGATCTCTGCCCAGGTGTGTCCCCCCTGGGGCCCAGGAGTGGTGAGGACGCCAGGCCCTTCCCCCCCAAACTGGGAAGGCTTTCAAGCTGAGCCCTGCAGTCAACGCGGGCTGCTCTGCGCTGGCCAAGGGGCTGGCTGGCCCTGCCTTCTGCGGTGGCTGCGTATCTTGAGGGATAGAACGGCAGCCGCACCGTCGCTGCCCATGGGCAGCTCATGGCCCAGGTTTGGGGAGCCCACGGGGGCTGCCGAGCCCGGACTTGCCTGGCGTGCTCCAGCGTCTGCACATCGGTGAGGTCAAAGGCCGTGATGATCACTGCGCACACGGGGGAAGCCAGGGGAAGCCGGTGAGTGACGGGGAGGCAAAGACGGTGTGACAAGGGGGCTCCCTCCCACAGAACTGTCCCGGGGGGCCCCTCAGGCACGCAGCCCTGGACCCGTGACATGGGGACCCAGCAGCCCGGCCACAGTGGGGTCTAGGGAGGCAAGGTGAGCCCCCTGTCCCAGATTTTCTCTGCCTCTGACGGGTGTGGGGTGCACGGGGGAAGCCTGGACCGCGGAGAGGTCAAGCCGCCTCCCCGGCTGTGACCCAGTGGGGACCGGCCACGGCCACCTTGGCGCTCAGGGTGGCCCAGGGGATTAAGCTGGAGCAGCGGTGGGAAAGCTCTTGGACCGACCTCCCACCATTGGGAGCTGGGGCCAAACGGCCGATGAACAACAAGCAGCGTCAGGGGCCCGTCGCGGAGAGGCAGGCTCAGGGTCAGGGGGACGCCTGGTGATGAGCTCCCCGCCCCTCGGCTCCTCCGTCACTGCCCTGCCTGCTTCCACGTGCCCTGGGTGACCGCACACGGAGATCGTTCCAGAAGGGCAGGACGCGGGCCGTGGTGGTGACCGAGGCCGGGCGGCTGCCTGCCGGGCTTCTTCCCCGGGGGCGGAGGGCACACACCAGCCCCCGACCCTGAGAAGAGGCCACAGTGGACGTGGCAGGGCTGTTATTCCAACGCACGGTCCCCTGGTTTTGCTCTTCTCCAGCCTCAGTGAAAACGTGACTTCCGACAGCAGCACTGCGTGCACGCAGCTGTGCCTCATCGCCTGAGTCTGGACGGGACGCCTGCGACCCCGGGCCCCCACCTCCCACGGGAACCCCTCTCCCTCATCTTCCTGGTCTCGGGAGGGGGCTATGCTGCCACCACCTGCTGCCCGGGAGGCCTGCCCGTGCTGGGGTGCCCTCAGCATGGAGGCAGTGGGCAAGGAATCCAGCTGGCCTCCACGGTGTGTGTGCGTCGGGGTGTGGGCACCTCCTCTTCTCCCCTCCGGCCAAGCCTCGGCCCCTGCTCTTGAGCCGACTCCACTCTTCTCTGTGGGGTCTCTGCCCAAACACTCCTCACCCTGAGCATCTTTCTGAGCTGAAACTGGGGCTGAGACCTTCAGGGAGCACGCGCCACCCCAGGGTCCCCTAGAGCGTATGGCAGGTGAGGCCCGCCCAGGCCCGGCTGGAAGGCCAGGACCGCCCCCGCCCCGTGCTTCCTCAGCGGCTCTCGGAGGACCCGGCTTTTCACGGTGAGCCTGGCGGGGAATTCACGGGGATCCCCCAGCTGGACGTGGTTGAGGCCCTGCCAGCCACTCACCCTGGGCACCCCGGTAGTAGGCAGATGCGATGCACTTGAACTTCTCCTGCCCTGCTGTGTCCCAGCTGTGCCATGGCCAAAAGAGGCACGGAGAGTGAGAGGCGGCAGGTTTAGCTATGCCCGTGGGGTCTCAGCCAGCAGGCTCGTGCGGACCCCCGGTGGGAGACCCAGAGCCCTTCCCAGCGGCACAGGCATTGGGAAGTGCCTGTTGCCAGCCCCCACCTGCTCTTGATCCCGTCCTAGGGTGTGCCCCCCGTGGGGCAGGGAGAAGACAGACAGACAGACAGACAGACAGAGGCAGGGGGAGGTGAGCAAGGGTGGGGGTGGGGGGATGTCCAGCCCCAGGAAGGCCTGGGGGCTACATGACCTTCTAGAGCCTCGCAGGCAGGGACCAGTTTTGGCCCCGTTTTCCAGGCATGAACAGCGGCTCAGAGGCCTGAAGTTACTTGCCAGAAGCCATGCCTGGCCTGGTGCACGGGATCACAGAGGGACATGGGGCACGTGGGGTAGGGTGTATGGGCGTGCCTGGGGCCTGGTTCTGTAGAAGCGGGGAACCCAGCCTCACACAGCTGGCCAAGGCCTCCTGCTCCCTTGCTGGGGCCTTCCCTGGGGTCTCCACGAAGCCCACCCGCGACCATCGGGAGACACGCAGGCGGCCGCCAGCAACTTACATCTGGAGGCTGAAGGGGGTCCCAGCGACCTCAAAGCGCTCGATCTCGAAGTCCACCCCAATGGTGGCCTTGTAGTCATGGTTGAAGACATTCTTGCAGAACCTGTGGGACCCAGGAAGCTGTCAGAGGCCACGTGTGGAGGCGGCAGGCCACAGGAAGCCCGCCCGCACGGGGAGACCAGGTGGCGATGCCACGAAGACAGGCCATGGGGACAGGCCATAGGCAGACAGAGCCGCCAGCGAGAGCTCCATGGGCAGAGGCTGCCGCAGCTGGAGGCCACAATTGGGGTCAGGACGGGGAGAGGCCCCGTGCCCGCCGGCAAGGAGGGCGGTGGGGCTGTGGAGCACGGGGCCCCGGGGGCCGCCTGACCATCGCCAGGCTTCCGGGGGGCCGTGCTCTCTGCACGCCAGCCGTCTCCCCAATTTCCTGCACCCCCTCCCAGCGGCCACGTGGTCTCCGTTATGACCTGGAACTGGGCCTCCCAGGCAGGCCCAGCAGCGGTGCTGGGAGGGGGTGGCCGGCCGCGCACCTGTGGATGAGGCAGGTCTTGCCCACGTAGAGATCACCGACCACCACCACCTTGGAGAGTCTGAGCCTGAGGGGCATGGCGTGGTCTCACAGGCGTGATCTCACAGGCGTGGTCACGAGGGCATCCTCACACACACGGGCCCCTCCTCCCCTGCGGTCCCCACTCGAGACGAGGACAGGCCACCCGTGAGACACTCTGCGGCGTGTGCCCCCCTCGCTGGCCCAGGGGAGGGGCGGAGGGCCTGCCTTTGTTCTGGGGCCTCCCTACCCCTGACCCCACCGGGCCCATGTCCCAGTCGTGAGAATCAGAAATGTGCACCACGGGAGGCTGAGGGGCAGGCGTGGTGGGAACTCAGAGGCAGCCCTGGGGCCCCGACACTAAGGCTGAAGCCCGAGGGAACGGCCGCGCTCAGACCTCAGGCACCAGCCTCCCCAGGGGCAGAGATGTTCCTGCAGCAGGTGAGGCGGGATGACCGGCCCGATGGTCCCCGGGCCGAACGGGGTGGCACCTGAGCGGTTTGCTGTCCGAGGCCCACGTCTGCCTCCACACACTCAGGCGTGCGCTGGGCTCTCCCCAGCCTCCCCCGCGGAGACAGCGCTCACCCTACGGTCCCCGTGTTCCCGCGCTGGCAGGCGGCGCTGACCTGCCCATGGAAGTGCTCCCGGAGCTGCAGGCAGGCGGCGGGCGTGTACCACTGCAGACAGACAGACAGACAGGCGGGCATGTCCCCCTGCGGAGCTCCCGGCAGGAGCTGGTGGCTTACTTCCCAGGGTCCCCTCCCTCCCCTTCCAGGCCTCCGTCAGGCCGTCCTTGTGAGCACCTCACGAGGCTCCAGGGCTCTGACATGCCAGGGAGCCCAGGCGGGGCCCCAGAGAGCTGGGTCTTGTCGGGGGAGGGAGCTGTGCCATTGCTGGGGGCGTGTGACACCTCTGTCCCCTCCGGTGAGACGAGGAGTGGGCTGTAAGGACCCTTTCTGCACCAAGACTCTCCTACACTTTCTACTACGAATCTCTGATGCTGTTTTCGTTTTTTAAAAAATATGCATATTCGTGCATGGAAAATATCCTTAAAAGCACTTGGGTCATCCACATTTTTCGGAAGGCAGGACCAAATAGTGGCCCAGGAGCACGGACCCTCGAGTGCTGCGTGACCCTGGGCAGTTGGCTCACGACTCTGAACTTCAATTTCTGCACCTGGAAACCCTCCGAGACTTGGGGGCGTGAATGAGGTCGTGTTTGTAAAGCCGCCAGCGCAGAGCCGGCCTTGCACATGCATACTGGGTGCTCAGCAAAGACGCCCTGACACTCGGGGAATGCGCGTCTGTTC